>NW_027453822.1:0-165000 GCF_040206685.1 Ascaphus truei
GAAATGGAGCCAAGAAACTGGGTGATATCAGTCAGGGATTGTAGAGGGGCATTAGGGGGGCGGTAGATGCCAGCGAGCAAGACAGGCTTAGAAAAGGGGAGGCAGATTCTGCCAACTATAATTTCAAAAGAGGGTGGGTTTGGGGGGCAATTTAGCAGTGTAAATTTAAGGTGTCTGCAATATAAAATAACACCCCTCCTCCTCTCTTTGACCTATCTCTCCTAAAAATGGATTATCCCTGAATGGCGATATGTGCATCAGGGGTTTTAGGGGATAGCCATGTTTCTGTAAGAACGATGGCTTTGGGTTTATGCATAAGGCACCATGCCCTTAGTTCGTCCAGTTTGGGCAGCAGGCTCCGGATGTTTATATGGGCGACAGATAGCCCTTTTTGGAATTTAAAAGTGGGAGCGCTTGCGAGTGTATTAACCCTTTTCCTGTCGCATGCTCGCAGGGTGCCATGCGTGACACTGGTGTGGGATGAAGATAATAAGGTGCTGGCTGGAGTGTGCTGGCTGGAGTGTGAGTTTGAGGGATATAGTAAGGCGCTGGCTGGAGTGTGAGACACAGTAAGGTGCTGGCTGGAGTGTGAGTGTGAGGAACATAGTAAGGTGCTGGCTGGAGTGTGAGGAACATAGTAAGGTGCTGACTGGAGTGTGAGTGTGAGGCACATAGTAAGGTGCTGGCTGGAGTGTGAGTGTGAGGCACATAGTAAGGTGCTGGCTGGAGTGAGTGTGAGACACATAGTAAGGTGCTGGCTGGAGTGTGAGACACATAGTAAGGTGCTGGCTGGAGTGAGTGTGAGACACATAGTAAGGTGCTGGCTGGAGTGAGTGTGAGACACATAGTAAGGTGCTGGCTGGAGTGTGAGACACAGTAAGGTGCTGGCTGGAGTGAGTGTGAGACACATAGTAAGGTGCTGGCTGGAGTGTGAGTGTGAGTACAGAATGTGTTGAATTCATAGATCAGAGAAGTCACTGCTGTTTAATTCTGTGTAAGCCTTTGGCTGCTGGAAGGATCAAACGCGCGTGTTATTAACCCCTTCCCTGCTGGAGTGATAGGCTTGGGGTCAGTATGCAGAGGAGGAGCCCGTTGTGGATGGGGTCTTCGGGAGCTGCACCCCGGGGTCGGCCTTGAGAAGACTCATGTCACTGGGAGTATAAAACAGGAAGGAGGAGGACAGGAGGGGGTCGTGTCCTGCAAGGGAGAGAAAGTCACGGAGATTAGGGCACATCATATAAATACAGGAAAACGTCTCGGGACCAGACCAAGGCGTGGCCACCAGCGATGGAGACGCCATGAAGGAGAAATGTTCCTGTCTGAGGGGAGACAGCCTGCTTCCAAACTCAGTATCAGCTCATCGGGACCTCTCCCTGAGGTACCAGCATTAGATTGTCAAAAAGAAAGAGATACCGGCGCCTAATAAGTCCAATTAGGTGTTAGTCCTGGATGTCCAGATGGAAAAGTTCAAGTCCCAATGATGACAGCTTAAGCAATCTTGTAATCAAGGGGTGACCAGATGTAACTTCCTCCGTATAGTGTGGAACATGCAATGAAAAGAACACAACATTTAGTGCAACACAGCTAACAAAAAATCACAGACAAGACTCACAGACCAGCACAGACAAGACTCACAGACCAGCACAGACAAGACTCACAGACCAGCACAGACAAGACTCACAGACCAGCACAGACAAGACTCACAGACCAGCACAGACAAGACTCACAGACCAGCACAGACAAGACTCACAGACCAGCACAGACAAGACTCACAAACGCAAAGCTGAAAGTAAAAATTGTTTAATACAACTATAAAAATAATAAAATGTGGGACGATGAGACACTGATTGAGCCATTCCCCTGAGGAAGTGTGCGCAAGCTCACGAAACGCGTAGGTTTTTTTTTCATTATTGTTGGACGATTTGACGTGAAGAGAACTGAGTACTGAACCCCTGAAGCAGAATTAAGAAGGATTTCCGCTCGAAAATCCCGCCGAGAGTCCCGCCTACCTGTGACGGAGTATCCGGTATCCGGTGACGTCACTTCCGGTCTCGAGGAGCACGGTGTATGGAGGAACGTTGCGGTCACTTCAACTTCTCAGCCCAGAGAGGACAGATTACATCCGCCTTTTCGGCGCTCATTGCTTGTGTTCTAGAGCCGTCCTGTGAGTAGCTTTTCAGTTTTACTCCACCGGATTGGCTCAATCAGTGTTGCATCGTCCCACATTTTATTATTTTATAGTTGTATTAAACAATTTTTATTTTCAGCTTTGCGTTTGTGAGTCTTGTCTGTGCTGGTCTGTGAGTCTTGTCTGTGCTGGTCTGTGAGTCTTGTCTGTGCTGGTCTGTGAGTCTTGTCTGTGCTGGTCTGTGAGTCTTGTCTGTGCTGGTCTGTGAGTCTTGTCTGTGCTGGTCTGTGAGTCTTGTCTGTGCTGGTCTGTGAGTCTTGTCTGTGCTGGTCTGTGAGTCTTGTCTGTGCTGGTCTGTGAGTCTTGTTTGTGCTGGTCTGTGAGTCTTGTCTGTGCTGGTCTGTGAGTCTTGTCTGTGCTGGTCTGTGAGTCTTGTCTGTGCTGGTCTGTGAGTCTTGTCTGTGCTGGTCTGTGAGTCTTGTCTGTGCTGGTCTGTGAGTCTTGTCTGTGCTGGTCTGTGTGTCTTGTCTGTGCTGGTCTGTGAGTCTTGTCTGTGCTGGTCTGTGAGTCTTGTCTGTGCTGGTCTGTGAGTCTTGTCTGTGCTGGTCTGTGAGTCTTGTCTGTGCTGGTCTGTGAGTCTTGTCTGTGCTGGTCTGTGAGTCTTGTCTGTGCTGGTCTGTGAGTCTTGTCTGTGCTGGTCTGTGAGTCTTGTCTGTGCTGGTCTGTGAGTCTTGTCTGTGATTTTTTGTTAGCTGTGTTGCACTAAATTTTGTGTTCTTTTCATTGCATGTTCCACACTATACGGAGGAAGTTACATCTGGTCACCCCTTGATTACAAGATTGCTTAAGCTGTCATCATTGGGACTTGAACTTTCCATCTGGACATCCAGGACTAACACCTAATTGGACTTATTAGGCGCCGGTATCTCTTTCTTTTTGTTCTTTTATCTCTGATTGTACTATCAGTGTTCCACCAGGCTGCCTCAGACCCATAGGGGCTGCTCTTAATTAGAGTTTATTAATCATTACTACATAATTAGCGCTATTCTACATCACCCTTTTTTCTCAGCATTTGATTGTCAGCTTCTTGGGAGAGAGATTCATTGTGCCTGCAACATTCTATGTACAGCCCTGCAAACACTGCCAGTACACAGGGTATATATATATATATTTATATATATATATACCCTATTTCCTCGATTCTAAGATGCCATTGATTCTAAGACGCACCCTTGATTTAATAAAAATTGGTGAAAAGAAACCATTATATTAAATATGCAGAATTTTTTATTTAAACTAGCAGACAGTAGAATACATTTATCTGCACGAGAGAGAGAGAGAGAGAGAGAGAGAGAGAGAGAGAGAGAGAGAGAGAGAGAGAGAGAGAGAGAGAGAGAGAGAGAGAGAGAGAGAGAGAGAGAGAGAGAGAGAGAGAGAGAGGGAGAGAGAGAGAGAGAGAGACAGTATCGGATGAGCAGAAAGAGAATGGGTGGGGGGGGAGGATGGGTATGGGGGAAGGATGGATGGGTGGGAAGGGGGGGAAGGAGGAGGGGGGAGGAGGGAGAGGGGGGTGCGGGGAAGGAGGGAAGGGTGGGGGGGAAGGATGGGGGAGAAGGGGGAGGGAGGGGAGGAGGCAAGGGAATGGAGGGCAGGGGGAGGGAGAGAATGGAGGGCAGGGGGAGGGAGAGAATGGAGGGCAGGGGGAGGGAGAGAATAGAGGGTGGTGGGGAGAGAATGGAGGGCGGGGGGAGGGAGAGAATGAAGGGCAGGGGGGAGGGAGACACACAGAGTGACAGAGACACACACAGAGTGACAGACACACACACACAGAGACACACACAGAGTGACAGAGACACACAGACACACACAGAGTGACAGAGACACACACAGAGACACACAGAGACGGGGTGCGGTGGGCTCGTGGGGCTGGCAGCTGTGAGTAGCAGAGGGGGTTGGTTGACCAGAGAGACCTATTGTCTCTAGTATTGGATCTTTGGGAGATGGTCTGTCACGGTACGTGGACCACTATCTCCAACCCCTGGCGTTAGCCTTGCCTTCTAATGTTTTAGACAGTGCTGATTTGATTAACCAACTTCAAGGTGTCTCTTGGAGACCAAATTTCATCTGGTTGTCTATGGACGTTACAGCATTATATACAATTATAGAACGTGACCTGGGGCTGGCAGCATCTAGCTATTTTTTGGGTTCTTCTGATTTATCACCTGCACAAGGGAGTTTGATTTTGGATTCTATTCACTTTTTGTTAACGCACAATTATTTTTTGTTTGGTGGTGTTCACTATCTCCAAGCGCGTGGAACGGCCATGGGTACCAGCTTTGCCCCATCCTACGCGAATTTGTTCATGGGATGGTGGGAGTCGTTCCACGTGTTTGGAGATAGGAACCCGTTTAGGGATCACATTATTTTTTATCGTCGATTTAAAGACGATCTTATTTTTATTTGGGAGGGTGACACTACCACTATGTTATTGTTTATAGATTTACATAATAATAATAATTATGGTTTTAAATTTACATTGGCTTTTGATCACCATCACCTTAAATATTTAGATTTATTACTTTATGTGGATCTTTCATTAAATATACACACAGATATCTTTAGAAAAGACAAATCACGCAATACTTATCTTAGAGCTGATAGCTGCCACCCCAGGGCCCTGGTTAAAGGGATACCGAAGGGCAGTTCATGAGAATTAAAAGAAACTGCTCCAAAGATGAGGACGTCCATAGACAATCAGATGATTTACATAATAGATTTCTCGCTAGGGGTTATGGACCCCTTGACCTAAATAAGGCTCGGGGAGAAGTGGAGAATATGGAAAGGAGTCAGCTGTTAAAAAGGAAACCAAGAAAGACCTCCAAACAAGAGAGCCCATTATTCATCACCCAATTTAGACAACAGGCCCAAGAGGTTAGACTCATCTTGGAAAAACATTGGAGTATTTTACGTCTTGACCCAGTTTTGGGACAAGACTTACCCCAAAAACCCAAAATGGTGTTCAGAAAGGCTAAGACCGTATCAAACTCTTTGTCACCTAGTTTATTCTCATCTGATGTGGATAGACGTAGATCCCTTACTAAGGGCTCATACAGATGTGGATAGACGTAGATCCCTTACTAAGGGCTCATACAGATGTGGATAGACGTAGATCCCTTACTAAGGGCTCATACAGATGTGGATAGACGTAGATCCCTTACTAAGGGCTCATACAGATGTGGATAGACGTAGATCCCTTACTAAGGGCTCATACAGATGTGGTTCATGTAAAATTTGTGGTTTATTATCTCCAACAAAATCCTTTGAGAGCACAGTAACTAAGACTGTATTTGATAGACGAAGCTTTATAAATTGTAAAACCACTTTTGTGATCTACCTCCTCACCTGTGGCTGTGGGAAGCAGTATGGGGGCCGGACAACGAGGAATCTTAAGACACGCATCATGGAGCATGTCAGACTTATTAAAAATAAAGATCTCAATCATCCGGTGCCGCTACACTGTACCACTGCCCCAGGGGGGTGGTAGATTACTTAAGGTGTGCGGAATCGAGTCTGTTCCTTGTCATGTGAGGGGTGGGAATCGGATCAGAAGGCTTGATCAGAGGGAAGCTTATTGGATATTTACGCTCAAGACCCAGGTCCCCCTCGGGCCCAATACAGATTGGGACCTTGGTCATTTCCTCTGATCCTGTTCCCACCTCATTGACCTTCCTCAGAGGTTCCCTTTACCAACCCTCCCCTGTTTCCCTCCTACCTTCCCCCCTTTCCCTCCCCCTCCCTTCTTCCCTCTCCTCCACGTCTCCCCTTCCCCCCCCCTTCTCTCCTCCTCCCCCCCTCCCCTCCCCTTTATGTCCTTCCCCTTGTGTAAATATTAATCATTAATATTTTACAGATGTAACTTATAAACATATTTATGATTTATATACAAGGGCCTCTGATATCCTCCCCTGTTTCCCTCCTCCCTTCCCCCCTTTCCCTCCCCCCTCCCCTCCCCTATTTGATTTCCCCAGCTTCGGTTAACACTTCGCTGACCTTACCCCTCTAGTCAAATCAAATATTCTAGACATTATAGATATATATTAAACTTTATGTCTGGTATTTTGGATTACTCATGTATGAACATCCTATTTTTCTGAATATTTTTTAGAATATGTTTTCTTTAATATATATTCAGATTTCTTCAAAAAAGCTGTTCTCATGTAGATATTCTTGTCTCTATATCCTATTGCATATATATGTACTTTTCTACCAATTAAAAAAACCTTTTGGTTTATGTATATATATTTATATTTAAACTAAATTGGATTTGATGCAATTAATTGCAATGAATTGAATATTTTTCCTAATTATGCCCAGTAATCTGCCTTTTACACCCCCCTGGGTCTAATGTTTACATCGGTGTATATTGGGCTACTGGTGCCATGGTTAATAATGTTGTTTTCTTCTGCTGCTGATGTATCTGCTGGATCTGGGGATATGCTAAAGAAATCTGTTTCTTGATATGTGTGTTTTTCTGATTCTTTCTTGTGCAAATATTGTTTTTAAATGTTAATTCCTTTCCTTAGGAATAATCTCCTTTTCTAAATTTTAAATATTAGATTTATTTTTCTTGTCTTATAATATTTTGTTTTTGTTTTATATACAGTATGTTTTTCTTTTGCACGGGGTGAATAAGCCGAGCGAATGACGTCACCACCCCCAGATTTATTGTAAGCTGTGTGAACTCTCAATAAAGTTCTGCTCATTGATGTGATCACCAGCCAATCAGAGAGCTCCCCTCAAACAGCTTACACACCATTGTTTAGATGCAGGGACTTGCTGGTCTCAATAAAGTTTTCTTGAATATGACACTACTCCTCTAGCCAATAGGAATATGTGCACGTAGGAGATGACAGCCGATTGGATGCGGGATTGTGACGTCACTCGTTAGCGCAATTGGCGCGTGTATTTATATACCGGCTGTTTGTGAAGTAGGGTACACCTTGATAAAGGGCATACGGCCCGAAACGCGTTGGTGGGACACCTGCTGCGGCTACGGGGGAGCCACACACACTGTATATATACACACACACTATATATACATATAGTATAGCCTCCGGCCGCTATGTCTTTTCCTGGGCCCTACCAATGTAAGACCTGTTAGGTGCAGGCAGTGGATGGGATAATTCCTGCCTTAGGCCTGTGTGCTTTTGCATCCTTGGATTGTAACAGCAGTATCCAAGGGCGGGCCTTAGCAACAGCCAGAGAGTGCCAACCTTAGGGGTGGGTACTGATTGGACCACACACTGGATGTGAGGGCCTATCAGTATCCAGATTCTCTCTCCTCCCTCTGTGGAGTGAGCAACATCTGCCCTCCTTCTCATAAGGAGATGTGAGGAGAGGTCCAACAGGCCTGACCTGGGCCTAATGCCCGAGTCAGGGCACAGCTAGAAGGGAAGGATGTAATGGTTCTGTTATGAGATCTGCATGCAATAAAGACCAAGAAAATATAAAGGAGTGTGATTCACTGTCTGCTAAGAGAGGAAGAGGTGTCAGTATGGGCCATCCTGCCATCACAGAGGATCCATGCTGACTGGAGGTGCTGCACCAAGCAAGAACGAAGGTAACCTGTGATCCTGTCCTGTTTCTCCCCACAACATCGCGGAGCACTCAGCCCTCCTGTTTACCAACAGGTACAGCCCAACAACTAGTGAAGTAGCAGAAGAAGCATACCCACCCCAATCTCACTTAGGTGGGGGGGAGGGGGACCAAGGGCTACATACACACACACTGTATATACACACTGCGGGTGAGGGAGGGTAGATGGGATGAGGGGGGTGAGGGAAGGGAGGGGAGATGGAGGGGAGATGGGGTGAGGGAATGGAGGGGAGATGGGGAAGATGGGAGGGAAGGGAGGGGAGATGGGGCAAAGGGAGGGGAGATGGGAGGGAAGGGAGGGGAGATGGGGTGAGGGAATGGAGGGGAGATGGGAGGGAAGGGAGGGGAGATGGGGCGAAGGGAGGGGAGATGGGGCGAAGGGAGGGGAGATGGGGTGAGGGAATGGAGGGGGATGGGAGGGAAGGGAGATGGGAGGGAAGGGAGGGGAGATGGGGGGAGGCAGTTCAACATATGAAATTAGTCGGTGCTCCAACAGTCCTGGAATTATTTAATTCTTTCCTATAAATGAATCCTAGAGTGTGGCGGGAGAGGGTTAACCAGGCCAATAATAAAGGTATTGTGCCCGGCTGGTTAACCCTGAGCCCTGTTGGGAGTGAAGGGGTTAAAATGTATTGTCCCCATAACACCATGTTTTACCCTACACTACCTTTATTGTCCCTGTTTTGCAGCGTAGCAGCTAGCGGCAGTTACATGAATGACTGAGAATTGTGCTAACTGTATTTGCGACTCATCACTAGGACATCCTGCTTCAGCACAGAGCAGGAAAAGGTAAAAATGGGGCACAGAGTTTCCTGGTATAGAGGAAGTTTGTTTTATTAACATGGGGACACAAGAGGTTAATGAATCCCCACACTCTGAATCCAGGATACGGGTTCAGGGGGGAAATCATATCATGTGTTAAAGCTATGAATTATTGTAGCTCCCGCTCTGGATAAAGCGTAGAGTTTATTGGGGGGTAAGGAAAATGTTTAATTCATGTTAGAATAAAGCTGTGTAAGTTAGGTTTTATTAAAGTGTAGCTAACTTTAGTTAGGAGCATCCTAGAAAGATGATATTTGGTGTGGGCATTACTGAGGTACGAACACATAAAGGGGTTATGTTTTTGGGCATTAACGTTCACCCCCAGTATTAAATGAATGTCGCCTATAATTTTGGTATTTTAAAGTTATAAGAGTAAGGAAATTAACATTACAGACAGGAGATGACACTTAGGGTGGGAGATCCTGGACTTTGAAATGCTTAGCAGAAAACCTCTGAGCTTCAAAGAAATAATAGTGTTAAACCTTTTGTTCACAGGCAGGAGTGAGGTGGACTGAGTGGCATTCATTAAGGAAGCAGGGTGGCATATGCTAAGTAGCAAGTGGCCAAGTGGGGGGAAGATGACATTTTTGTTGCACATGCTCTCTCACTATTCTGAAGCCGGGGTTGCCAGGAGTTATGAAACTGGCAAACTGTGTGAGTGGCCAGGGATAAAATTTCCACGCAGTGATTCGCTGCAGGCTGACAGGATGGACTTTTGGGAGTTTTTAAAAGGTCATGCCGTCTGTCAGAAAATCAGTTCCATCTGAAAATTTCATCGGATTCACCAAGTTCCAGCATCAGAGGTTCCGGAGTGTGAGGGGTTAATTATATCGTAACCAAGGATCGTGCCCCTCTTCTGGAATTCGTTAGAGCTAAGGGTTCCCGAACGAACGCTGTAAGGACTGAGCGAACTTTTTCCTTTTGGCGGAGATATAGGGGTGGCAGCTTGTGCCCCTAGCCAGGAACTGTTACACGGATCAATTTGCGCACCCACTTGCAGGGGTGCAGGGGTGCCCAGAGACTTTGTTCCATTCCAAGGACATTTGATTTCGTTCCCTGTACCCAGTAAGTGTTTTATTAAGTGTATATTGTGCAAGATTTGTGTGTTTGTCTGAAAAGAAATAAATTACAATTTATTTAGCCCGTCTTCTTGTGCTCAGTCTAGAATCCCGGTATTAATGTGGGTATAAGTCTTGGTCTCCCGTGACATAGAGATGTGGCTTTTCTATGGAGTGGGAGAAAAGTACTACTAGGTGAGTGACTAGAATCCAATACTTCTTAAGCCTCCTGAAGGTAACAGGGAAATGATGCTCTCACTTCGCTGCACCTCAATTGTATAATAGAAGTCCAAAAACTCACCAAAACGTGTAGTAATTCTTGTAGTCCATTTTAGGTGAAATAATTCTTCAGAATATATTACCCACTCCTAGAGCCAACTAAATTCTTTGGAGGCGTGTTCACACCTCCTTCTCTGTGTAGCGGGGTACCCCCTGGCTACTATTCTGCCCAATGGGCTGGCAGTAAACCCTGGCATTTACAGGCTTGCCAGTAGTTGGTATGCAGTTTTCCCCATCACCTTTGGTACTGCACTTGAGTGACAGCAGGGGGTGGCAAATCCTGTTGTAGCTGGGACAACGGGGTGCCCGCCTCCTGGCTGTACTTAAGAGCAGGACCGCCCTAAATTTGGAGGTTGTTCCTTCCCCATGAGGAAGGCAGGTCACACGTCGGGGAGCCTGAGATTGGGGCCTACCCATGTGCTCTTCCCTGCGGGGAGGAGCGAGTGTGATTATACCTCTGCCTCTGCTAGGGAGGTGGGGAAGAGTTAGGACGGCTGCGGGTGCCCTTGGCCTGTAGTGATGGTCCAAGGACCATCTTCAGTGATAGCTGTGAGCCAAGAGACTGTATCCGGCAGAAGACTGCCAAGTAGCTGTGTGTTACTGCATAGACTGTAGTAATAAACCGTTCCTGTTTGCATTATACCTCCGGCCTGGTGTGTGATCTAACTGGGCTGGGGGGGGGGGAAGGGGAGAGTACAAGTTCTTCCGTGGGAGATCATCTCCATTTCCCTGGAGCCTACGGCAGGTGGAGGCGCTGCACTTCTAAGTATTACCTGGGGTATGGACCCCAAAAGCCTGTTCCTGTGTCCCCGTCATCGCGGACGACTCAGCCCTCCTGTTACCAAAAGGTGTGCACCAGACACCCTGTAATGGCCCCTATCTGCGATGGGGGGATGTGGGGGGGGGGGGCACCGTTACATTTGTAATGTTGCTTAGACAATAAACATTTTTCAATTTTTTCGCACCTGTCTCCCTGGGCAGTGCGCTGCGTTGTACATTATTTTGCGTTTTCTGTTGCGAGATGGGATGAGGGAAGGGAGGGGAAGTGGGGGGGAAGGGAGGGGAAGTGGGGGGGAAGGGAGGGGAAGTGGGGGGGGAGGGAGGGGAAGTGGGGGGGGGAGGGAAGGGAGGGGAGATGGGGGAAATAGATGGGAGGGGAGATTGGTGGAAGGAAAGAGAGTGGAGATGGGAGGGGCAAGATGGGAGGGGAGATTGGGGGAGGCAAGGGAGTGGAGATGGGTAGGGGGAGATGGGAGGGGAGATTGTGGGGAGGGGAGATGGGAAGGGAGATGGGGAGAGGGAAGGGAGGGGCGATGGGTAGGGAGTGGAGATGGGAAGGGAAGGGAGATGGGAAGAGAGGAAAGGGAGTGGAGATGGAAGGGGGAGATGGGAGGGGAGATTGTGGGGAGGGGAGATGGGAAGGGAGATGGGGAGAGGGAAGGGAGGGGCGATGGGTAGGGAGGGGAGATGAGGGAGGGGAGATGGGGGTGAAAGGGGAGATGGGGGAGGGAGGGGAGATGGGCAGGGAGGGGAGATGGGTAGGGAGGGGAGATGAGGGAGGGGAGATGGGGGCGAAAGGGGAGATGGGGGAGGGAGGGGAGATGGGCAGGGAGGGGAGATGGGTAGGGAGGGGAGATGGGGGAGGGAGGGGAGATGGGGGAGGGAGGGGAGATGGGGGAGGGAGGGGAGATGAAGGAGGGAGGGGAGATGGGGGAGGGAGGGGAGATGGGGGAGGGAGGGGAGATGGGGGAGGGAGGGGGGAGATGGGAAGGGAGGGGAGATGGGAAGGGAGGGGAGATGGGAAGGGAGGGAAGGGAGAGGAGATGGGAAGGGAGGAGATGGGAGGGGAGATTGGGGGGAGGGAAGGGAGTGGAGATGGAAGGGGGAGATGGGAGGGGAGATTGGAAGGGAGATGGGGAGAGGGAAGGGAGGGGCGATGGGTAGGGAGGGGAGATGGGGAGGGAGTGGAGATGGGTAGGGAGGGGAGATGGGTAGGGAGGGGAGATGGGTAGGGAGGGGAGATGAGGGAGGGAGTGGAGATGAGGGAGGGAGTGGAGATGAGGGAAGGAGGGGAGATGGGGGAGGGAGGGGAGATGGGGGAGGGAAGAGAGATGGCGAGGGAGGGGAGTAGAGATGGTAGGGGGGAGATGGGAAGTGAGATGGGAAGGGAGGGGAGATGGGAAGGGAGGGGAGATGGGAAGGGAGGGGAGATGGGAAGGGAGAAAAGGGAGAGGAGATGGTAGGGGGGAGATAGAAAGTGAGATGGGAAGGGAGGGGAGATGGGAAGGGAGGGGATATGGAAAGGGAGGGAAGGGAGAGGAGATGGGAAGGGAGGGAAGGGAGAGGAGATTAGGGGGAGGGGAGGTGGGAAGGGAGATGGGGAGAGGGAAGGGAGGGGCGATGGGTAGGGAGGGGAGATGGGGAGGGAGGGGAGATGGGTAGGGAGGGGAGATGGGTAGGGAGTGGAGATGAGGGAGGGAGTGGAGATGAGGGAGGGAGGGGAGATGGGGGAGGGAGGGGAGATGGGGGAGGGAGAGGAGATGGGGGAGGGAGGGGAGATGGGGGAGGGAGAGGAGATGGGGGAGGGAGGGGAGTGGAGATGGTAGGGGGAGATGGGAAGTGAGATGGGAAGGGAGGGGAGATGGGAAGGGAGGGGAGATGGGAAGGGAGGGGAGATGGGAAGGGAGGGGAGATGGGAAGGGAGGGGAGATGGAAAGGGAGGAAAGGGAGAGGAGATGGTAGAGGGGAGATGGGAAGTGAGATGGGAAGGGAGGGGAGATGGGAAGGGAGGGGAGATGGGAAAAGAGGGGAGATGGGAAAGGAGGAAAGGGAGAGGAGATGGGAAGGGAGGAGATGGGAGGGGAAATTGGGGGAGGGAATGGAGTGGAGATGGGAAGGGGGAGATGGGAGAGGAGATTGTGGGAGGGAGGAGAGATGGGGGGAGGGAGGGAGGGAAGGGAGGAGAGATGGGGAGAGGAGAGATGGGGGGAGGGGATATGGGAGGGGAAGATGGCATGGGAGAGATGGGAGGGAGATTGGGGTGAGGGAAAGGAGGAGAGATGGGGGGAGGGGATATGGGAAGGGAAGGGAGTGGATATGGGAGGGGGAGATGGCAGGGGAGAGATTGGAGGGAGATTGGGGGGAGGGAAAGGAGGAGAGATGGGGAGGGGATATGGGAAGGGAGGGGAGATGGGAAGGGAGGGTAGATGGGAAGGGAGGGGAGATGGGGGAGGGAAGGGAGTGGAGATGAGAAGGAGGAGATGGGAGGGGAGAGATGGGGGAGGTAAGGGAGTGGAGATGGGGGGGAGATTGGGGGGAGGAAAGGGAGGAGAGATTGGGGGGGATATGGGAAGGGAGGGGAGATGGGGGAGGGGATATGGGAAGGGAGGGGAGATGGGGGAGGGGATATGGGAAGGGAGGGGATATGGGAAGGGAGGAGAGATGGGGAGGGGAGATGGGGGAGAGAGATGGGAAGGGAGATTGGGGGGGAGGTGATTTGGGAAGGGAGGGATGACCCTTAGCCATAGTTCACCTGTTCCCAGCTCCACTGTCTCACGCAGACCGTCCTTGAGCTGGCGGGACTCATCGTAGTGTCCCAGGATGCAGTGCGAGATGTAGTCTGGGTCCACGTGCAAGGTGTCACAGGCGTGGCACTGCTGTATGGAGCACTGGGAACAGGTTTCACACGAGGAACGTGGCTCCAGGAAGCAGCACTTCAGCACTAATACTGTCTCAGCCACTTTCCTGCGGGGAACAAGCAAGGGACCATGATTGTGAGAGGCAGGGAGAGGCCACGGCCACATGTGAGGTAGGGAGAGGACTGGGCCACGGGTCAGAGGCAGGGAGGGGACAGGGTCATGGAATGAGAAGCAGGGAGAGGACAGGGCCATGGAATGAGAATCAGGGAGAGACAGGGCCACATAATGAGAAGCAGGGAGAGGACAGGGCCATGGAATGAGAATCAGGGAGAGACAGGGCCACATAATGAGAAGCAGGGAGAGGACAGGGCCATGGAATGAGAAGCAGGGAGAGGACAGGGCCACAGGTGAGGCAGGGAGAGGACAGGGCCATGGAATGAGAAGCAGGGAGAGAACAGTGCCACGGAATGAGAAGCCGGGAGAGGACAGGGCCACAGATTGTGAGAGGCCATGGCCACAGGTGAGGTAGGGAGAGGACTGGGCCACGGAATGAGAAGCAGGGAGGGGACAGGGCCATGGAATGAGAAGCAGGGAGAGACAGGGCCACATAATGAGAAGCAGGGAGAGGAAAGAGCCACGGAAAGAGAAGCAGGGAGGGGACAGGGCCATGGAATGAGAAGCAGGGAGGGGACAGGGCCACATAATGAGAAGCAGGGAGAGGAAAGAGCCACGGAAAGAAAAGCAGGGAGAGGACAGGGCCACAGATTGTGAGATGCCATTGCCACAGGTGAGGTAGGGAGAGGACAGGGCCACGAATGAGAAGCAGGGAGAGGACAGGGCCACGGAATGAGAAGCAGGGAGAGGACAGGGCCATGGAATGAGAATCAGGGAGAGACAGGGCCACATAATGAGAAGCAGGGAGAGGACAGGGCCATGGAATGAGAATCAGGGAGAGACAGGGCCACATAATGAGAAGCAGGGAGAGGACAGGGCCATGGAATGAGAAGCAGGGAGAGGACAGGGCCACAGGTGAGGCAGGGAGAGGACAGGGCCATGGAATGAGAAGCAGGGAGAGAACAGTGCCACGGAATGAGAAGCCGGGAGAGGACAGGGCCACAGATTGTGAGAGGCCATGGCCACAGGTGAGGTAGGGAGAGGACTGGGCCACGGAATGAGAAGCAGGGAGGGGACAGGGCCATGGAATGAGAAGCAGGGAGAGACAGGGCCACATAATGAGAAGCAGGGAGAGGAAAGAGCCACGGAAAGAGAAGCAGGGAGGGGACAGGGCCATGGAATGAGAAGCAGGGAGGGGACAGGGCCACATAATGAGAAGCAGGGAGAGGAAAGAGCCACGGAAAGAAAAGCAGGGAGAGGACAGGGCCACAGATTGTGAGATGCCATTGCCACAGGTGAGGTAGGGAGAGGACAGGGCCACGAATGAGAAGCAGGGAGAGGACAGGGCCACGGAATGAGAAGCAGGGAGAGGAAAGAGCCACGGAACGAGAAGCAGGGAGAGGACAGGGCCACAGATTGTGAGATGCCATTGCCACAGGTGAGGTAGGGAGAGGACAGGGCCACGAATGAGAAGCAGGGAGAGGACTGGGCTATGGAATGAGAAGCAGGGAGAGGACAGGGCCACAGGTGAGGCAGGGAGAGGACTGGGCCACGGGTGAGAGGCAGGGAGAGGACAGGGCCATGGAATGAGAAGCAGGGAGAGGACAGTGCCACGGAATGAGAAGCCGGGAGAGGACAGGGCCACAGATTGTGAGAGGCCATGGCCACAGGTGAGGTAGGGAGAGGACTGGGCCACGGAATGAGAAGCAGGGAGATGTAGGGCCACGGAATGAGTGTCAGGGAGAGGACAGGGCCACAGATGAGAGCCACGGAGAGGACAGGGACACGGAATGAGACGGAGGGAGAGGAAAGGGCCACATAAGGAGAAGCTGGGAGAGGAAAGGGCCACGGAAAGAGAAGCAGGGAGGGGACAGGGCCATGGAATGAGAAGCAGGGAGGGGACAGGGCCACATAATGAGAAGCAGGGAGAGGAAAGAGCCACGGAAAGAAAAGCAGGGAGAGGACAGGGCCACAGATTGTGAGATGCCATTGCCACAGGTGAGGTAGGGAGAGGACAGGGCCACGAATGAGAAGCAGGGAGAGGACAGAGCCACGGAATGAGAAGCAGGGAGAGGAAAGAGCCACGAAACGAGAAGCAGGGAGAGGACAGGGCCACAGATTGTGAGATGCCATTGCCACAGGTGAGGTAGGGAGAGGACAGGGCCATGAATGAGAAGCAGGGAGAGGACTGGGCTATGGAATGAGAAGCAGGGAGAGGACAGGGCCACAGGTGAGGCAGGGAGAGGACTGGGCCACAGGTGAGAGGCAGGGAGAGGACAGGGCCATGGAATGAGAAGCAGGGAGAGAACAGTGCCACGGAATGAGAAGCCGGGAGAGGACAGGGCCACAGATTGTGAGAGGCCATGGCCACAGGTAAGGTAGGGAGAGGACTGGGCCACGGAATGAGAAGCAGGGAGAGGCAGGGTCACGGAATGAGAAACAGGGAGAGGACAGGGCCACGGAATGATCAGCAGGGAGAGGCAGGGCCACGGAATGAGCGGCAGGGAGAGGATGGGCCACGGAATGAGCGGCAGGGAGAGGACACAGAAGAAATGAATACTGCAGCTGCCGCTAACATATCAGCGCCTCCGTCTCCTGTTTAGTTGCAGTCCTCATTCAGCAAATAACAATATACCACGTGTGAGCACATTGTCACGTCTCAGCCGGGTCTGCAACCTGCCATTCCCCATTATCTCTTAACAGACAGTGCTTCCGCTGCAGCCAGGGATTCTGGGTAATGACACGCAAATGAGCACGCATGGTCACCTTTTGGGTCTCATCAATGCGAGGTTGGGTATACCGGCTTAACAGGGAAGCTGGGACAGGCTTCGACCACACATTAAATAAGTTATCTTGGGTAAAAAAAGTGACAAAACCCTCCACCGAACAGCGGATATAACCCCCCCCCCCCCCGTGTGAGCACACGCACGCCTCAGACGGATCGGCAAACCTGCCCTTCCCCATTATCTCTTGGCATACAGTGCTTCCACTGCAGCCAGGGATTCTGGGTAATGACATGCAAATTAGCACTTCGTGTGTCACTGTAACAGGGGAGTAATCCCTGTTCAAGTAATGTGCCTTTAATCTAGCAGTGTGGTGGTTAACTGCTGGTAGTCAATTAATAAACACCACCTGCCTGATTTAGATTGCTTACACAAGCCTGTCTGTTGAGACAGGAAGTGTCTCTTTAGCTCATACCTGAGCTGAACTTTGGAGAGAGAGCAGAGATTGTCTTTGACTCTCACAACAGTCTTGAGCCCTGCCAGAAGAAACAGCAGAGCTGCTTACAAGACACAGGGAAAACTTCTAAACCTGAATGCTGACACACCCTGAGGGAAGGGAGCTGAACCAGGAACAGAGGAGATTTTCCCTCCAAGGAACAGATAAGACTTTCACTCTTAAGAGACTTCGTATATCTGCTTATTTCATGCTATGTGTTTGGGGCTGGGAGACATGCTTAACTAAGGGAATTGTGGATTGCATGGTATTTCACTAGAACCACTCCCAAGTGAATAGAAGCTGTGTTTCCCCTTTGTTTAGATAGTTTCCTGATATTAAGGAAAAGGCACAATAAAGCCTTGTTATAATTTCACCTTACAAAAGTCTCCAATTGTGTACCTTTGTGAGCGTCCGTCTACATATGGTGTCCGAAGTGGGACGAGAGGTGTCTTTGAAGTTAAAAAGGACAGGAGATTTTTTATGCTTTTTGCCTACAAACAGTCTGAGCAACTTAGAAAAAAAAATAAAAAACCCTCATGCAGCAGAGACCAGAGTTAAAGTGATACACACCACTGAAACTTACACTGCACTGAAACTTACAAAACCACAGATGGACTCTTTCCCCCAATCCCAAGAGGAGAGAGACTGCTGAAGCAGCTAAACCTTATTTGCCTATCACAAAGTGTAATATGGTCATTGAAATAGGGGTTTTGCCTTCCAGCCATAGTCAGGGTTCAAGAAGTGTCAGCCCTTAAAAAGGGATAGGTGTTTGTTGTTTTCAAAAGTTTCGCTGAAGCAGTGAATACAGATGGTGACCCACGAGTGGTACTGATTTTGCAAATAATGCACGGTTAACCGAATATCCAGAGGGCCCAAGGCAGAAGTCGTGTACCCCAAAGAAGTGTCTGTCCGGTGTCAACAGTGAGGAACCCTCAACCAACCATCCCAGGGAAGCGGAGCCAGAACCAGTGAGTGACGATCCCTTGACCAGCCCTGAAGACGCCCTGAAACTTGCCAGGCATGACTGTGATCTACTTCGAGAACAATTGAAACTTGAGAGAGCAGATAATGCTGAGTTACAGATGACAGTGCTCGCAATGTAATCTGAATCTGACCACATAGGGCTACCAGCTGTGAATGGAGTATATGCAGAAAAGTGTGAAAATTGATTCAAGACTGTGCTGAAGCAGGGGAATTTTTAGCAAACAAATGCTGAGTGTAAAATTGCCCTATGGGGGAAAAAGGGATTGCTGAACTGTGTAAAAGGTATTTCAAAGCCAATTGCTGAGTGTTGAGTCACCCTGCCGGGAATGAAAAAAATAGTCCACTGCAAAGAATGTTTTTTTTCTGCAAGTAAAAAAGTCTGCCTATATATATCTTGGGAACAAAACAGACACCCAAAGGGTGAAGTGTGAATGCCATAATACCCAAAGATGAGACTGAAAATTACTGAACTCAGAAAGAAACCCAAATTCTGTTGCTGAAGCGGCGGGATTGGACCTAGCAAGTAAATGGTGTAAAGCAAACAGAAGTTTTTTTCCTAGCAACTACACATTCAGCATACCTAATGAGAGATTAAACCTAGCAAGTAAATTGTGTAAAGCAAATAGACTTTTTTACCTAGCAACTGCACATCTTGTATACCTGATGAGAGAAAATGCATGCACAGTACTGCTGATATTGTAAAACTTATCCAAGAAAGAAAAATTCTACAGAGATGCCTGTGAGAACTACAACCTCTGCACGCAAAATATGCCCACCTGAAGGAGTACCACAATTGGGGTTTCTAGCAAATACAGTGGCAACAGCTGCAATAGCGCCTCCTGAGGTCAGGAAGAAAATTACACCTGATAGCCTAAAAATGGAGGACAAGATGCAGCCTAATGATGCAGATGTAATGAACTCTATCCCACGGAAGAGTGGCCCTTCCAGTCCAATAAAGAGGAAGACATCTCTTACGGGGAACCCGAACCGAGTCACACCCACAAAACACCCCAAGAATGGTGGGGGTGCCTGAACTCGGCACGAACAGAAAAGACCGCTCCCTTTGATGACGAATATGATCAGCAGGAGACAGAGCGGGAGCAGCAGATCACCGAATATTTCCGTCAGCTATTACAGTTGCAAGAAAAGCCGGGTGGATCAAGTGACGCTGCTAAAATTTCAAATAAAGGAGACCCCAGTATTCCTGATGGGACGGTGTCATCCAAAACAAAAAGGCAGAAAAAGAAAAGCGGTTCTTCACTTACCGTGGAAGGAACAGACACGTCCACAGATCCTGTGGAGGAAAAGGGGGACAGAGTTGCCCTGCAGCCTAGAGAAAATGGAGAATTCGTCCCGCGGATAACCGAATATCCAGAGGGCCCAAGGCAGAAGTCATGTACCCCAAAGAAGTGTCTGTCCGGTGTCAACAGTGAGGAACCCTCAACCAACCATCCCAGGGAAGCGGAGCCGGAACCAGTGAGTGACGATCCCTTGACCAGCCCTGAAGACGCCCTGAAACTTGCCAGGCATGACTGTGATCTACTTCGAGAACAATTGAAACTTGAGAGAGCAGATAATGCTGAGTTACAGATGACGGTGCTCGCAATGTACTCTGAATCTGACGATCTCAAGACTGAGCTGGATACTGCAAATGCTGCTATTTCCGCCATGGATGAAAAGCAGAGCCAATCTGATAAAATGGTGGCTACGCTAAAGCGGAAGTATGAGGAGGCACTGAAGCAGATGACAGTCTTCCAGCAAGAGGTTCACACTCTTCGCATAGAGCTGAATGCCTCACAACAGGAGGTCAACAGTGTCCGGATAGAGGTGGACGTATCTCAGAAAGAGGTTCAGACACTACGCAGAGCACTGAATGCCTCACATTATGAGACAAACAGCTGCCGCACAGACCTGGAAGTTTCCAGAAAGGAACTACACAGTCTCACTGAGGAGCTGGACATTTCTAAAGAAACGATTGCCAATCTTAATACAAATCTCCAAGTCTCCCAGAAGGAGCTTCAGACCCTCAACCTAGAGAAGGATGTCTCACGCCAAGAGACTGTCAGTCTCAAAGCAGATGTGCGTAAATGGAAGGAGTACTGCAAAGAGGCCCTGAATAGTACAGAGACTGAAAAAGGAGAACATTTAAGATTACAAAGAAAAAACGTAAAACTCAAAGAAGAAAATTTTAATTTGACAAACGATTCAAGGAAAAAAATGAAAAGCTGCACGAGCTTAAAGAAATAAATAGACTTTTGGAAGGTGAGAAGTTTGAAGCAGAGCACCGACTGCAGAACCAACTGCAAGGTCTGCGTAAGCACCTCGAGAAGGCAGAGGAGAAGCAGCGAACTCTGCAGGAAGACAATCTGCAGGCTATTAAAGAAATTCAAGTGCTGCAGGAATGTCTGATGACCCAGTATGTCCCCACAAAGCAGCATGAGAAACTGAAGGCTACACTGAGCATCACCAAAGCAACGCTAAAGGCCAAGCTTAGAACCCAGGTGACGCGGCACAAAAGGGAGCACAAGAAGGTCCAGAAACTGAAACAAGTAACTGTGGCCCAAGCAAAGAAGTTCATAGTGCTTCACAATGCAATAAAAATGTGGAAGCAAGCTCAGAGAAAGCAAAGCATGCAGATAAATTCCCTGAGAAGAGACTTGCAAGACGCACTCAAAAAACAGGGATCTCTCGCGGATGAGATTACAGTCCTACAAGGACAAGTATTGACCCTGACTAAGCGTCAGTATCCCACAGCCTCAAAAACCCATGAAGACAAGGGTACAGTGAGAGCTGGGAATACCGCTCATCTGAAAGACAAGGTTGCAAAATTTGAACCACCTAAACAAGCACTAGCAAAACCTTCAGCCACCCAGCAGGCAACAAAAGAAGGTACACGTGCTGAATTAAAACCAGAAGAATCCTTAGCTGATGAAGCTGAAAAGATGGGATATTCTCTGGAAGTGGGTGTGGAATTGCAACTTAATCTCAAAGAGGCTGAACTAGCAACCCCATTGAGTGGGAAAAGGGCAGAGAGACAGCTTCAAGAGCGGAAAACTCAAAGGGCTGTTTTTAAACGCTCTGCAACTGCTGCCATACAATATGCCTACAATAAGATGAGCACCCGACGCGAGGGAAATCTCATGACCGCGCACGTAGAAAAAAGACTATACTTGGAAAAAGTCCTCCTCGAGCGACTGAGGGGTGCTGATCTCAAACACCTTCAGGAGGAGACACGAATAAACTGGAGAATGAGGGTTCTCTTCTTCCATCCACTCTCATTCAAGTCACAGAGATATCTAGAATGAGAGTGGAAGGATGGGCTTTGGCCGTGGCAAGCCCAAGCTTCCCACAAACAGGGGAGGTATGTAACAGGGGAGTAATCCCTGTTCAAGTAATGTGCCTTTAATCTAGCAGTGTGGTGGTTAACTGCTGGTAGTCAATTAATAAACACCACCTGCCTGATTTAGAGTGCTTACAAAAGCCTGTCTGTTGAGACAGGAAGTGTCTCTTTAGCTCATACCTGAGCTGAACTTGGGAGAGAGAGCAGAGATTGTCTTTGACTCTCACAACAGTCTTGAGCTCTGCCAGAAGAAACAGCAGAGCTGCTTACAAGACACAGGGAAAACTTCTAAACCTGAATGCTGACACACCCTGAGGGAAGGGAGCTGAACCAGGAACAGAGGAGATTTTCCCTCCAAGGAACAGATAAGACTTTCATTCTTAAGAGACTTCGTATATCTGCTTATTTCATGCTATGTGTTTGGGGCTGGGAGACATGCGTAACTAAGGGAGTTGTGGATTGCATGGTATTTCACTAGAACCACTCCCAAGTGAATAGAAGCTGTGTTTCCCCCTTGTTTGGATAGTTTCCTGATATTAAGGAAAAGGCACAATAAAGCCTTGTTATAATTTCACCTTACAAAAGTCTCCAATTGTGTACCTCTGTGAGCGTCTGTCTACAGTCACCTTTTGCTTCATGTCCATTTTAACACGGGCCCCTATAAGCGCACGCATCCCGTATCACACAGCTTTCCGGCACAGCCTGGGTTACAGAAGTGTAGAGCCTGTAACCTACTCACAAACAGCCATTTCCACCATTTGAGTCTCCTCAGTGTGAGGCCGGTTATGTGAGTGTGCTCACGAGTGGGGTTATTATTTGCTGTGTGCAGCACGGAGGAGGGTTTTACCCCATAACGTGTGTGCTATCCATGCCCAGACTTTCAGAGCACAGGACAAGCTCAGTGTGTGGGGTTTATCCTTCCGCACTGTTACAGCGGCTGGATAATGAAACCTGCGCCCCCGGAAGTGCACCCCGCCTGTGTGGGACCGTCCGCTGCTCACCGCGCAGGGCCTGCCAGCATTGTGTCCATTACCCTCGTTCACTTGCAGGTTTTGCTTCTGTTTTCCGTTATAAAGTCGCGTTCATGGCCTGCGGGAGATAAAGGAAGGACGAGGGTGCCTACGGCTGCGGTCCCAGTCATCACTGTGACACGCGCGCCCAGCGGGGGGAGGGGGCGGCGCGTGCACAGCGCTAACCGCGATCTGCGGTCTTTAGGGAGAAAGGGAGATTGCGACGGGAGGGGGCGTGGTCGGGTTTTTTTGGGGCGGCCTGGCCATGATGTCACGCGGCTGGTTCGCCTTCATTGGGTGAACCACGGGCGGGGGAGTGGCCACGCCTCCGTCGCAAGTTCTAAATTCAATGTCATTGAGTTTAAAAAATACTGCGAGTACGGCGCGGCTGCACCTTCAGCGGGAAGGCCCAGCCCCAGTGAGGGGCGGAGCTTACACGCACGGCACGGCCACACCTTCAGCGGGAAGGGGAGTACTGGGCCCAGCCCCAGTGAGGGGCAGTGCTTATTGTAACAGTTACTGGGACCGCAGGCTAAAGCCCGCGCAGAAATGCCTGGACACACTGCAGCGCCAGCACAGAAACGACTGGACACACTGCAGCGCCAGCGCAGAAACGCCTGGACACTGCAGCACCAGCGCAGAAATGCCTGGACACACTGCAGCGCTAGCGCAGAAACGCCTGGACACACTGCAGCGCCAGCGCAGAAACGCCTGGACACTGCAGCGCCAGCGCAGAAACGCCTGGACACTGCAGCACCAGCGCAGAAACGCCTGGACACTGCAGCGCCAGCGCAGAAACGCCTGGACACACTGCAGCGCCCGCGCAGAAAAGCCTGGACACATTGTAGCGCCAGCACAGAAACGCCTGGACACACTGCAGCGCCAGCACAGAAACGCCTGGACACACTGCAGCGCCAGCGCAGAAACGCCTGGACAAACCGCAAAATAAATTAGTATGCAAGCAATGTGCATCATACGCAGGGAGGTGCTGCTTGTCCTCCGATAGCAGAGGAGTGAGCTCTGAACTCTAACCCTACGCGTTTCGTGCGCCTGTGCGTCACTTCTTATCCCCTGCAGAAGTGACACGCAGGCGCACGAAACGCGTAGGGTCAGAGTTAAGAGCTATCCAGAAGGAGCTCATGTGAATAGCGTGGCAGGCGGGCATCGGTATCGACACACAGGAAGAGGCTTTTCTCCCCAAGGTCCGCCTTCAGCGTCAGAGGATTCGTTCCAGATGCGCAGGGCTGCACTGGAGTGCAGTCACAGACACTCCTCTGCTATCGGAGGACGAGCAGCGCCGCACTGCGTATGACGCACATTCCCTGCATACTTACTTTATTTTGTGCGCAGGTTTCTGGTTTTACCCGACCGGAACCAGCTTCATCACCGATTTCCATATTTTAGCAATTTTTATTGTTTTTATGTCATTGAATTAAATGTGTGTTGTGTGTGTTGTGTGTGTTGTGTGTTGTGTGTGTTGTGTGTGTTGTGTGTGTGTCTGTGTTTTGTGAGTGTTGTGTTGTGAGTGTATGGCCTGTTTGTTATTGTCAGTATACAGTATACACTACGATTTGTCTTTGCACTTGACCCCACATATTCCGGGACGTACGGCTGCGGGTCCATCAAGTCCGCAAGCCTCGGAAGTACAGGAACAACGGATTCTCTGGGACTCTTGCACATATCGGGCTCTGTAAGCTCATATGTATGGACTCATACGGCGCCGGTTCTGATAGTTTCCACATCTCTATTCCTGCCTCGTTCCTGTCTGTGTACTCATCTTGTTGCTGCTTGCCTCCCTGGGTACCGACCCGGCTAGACTTTGGACCATTCCCTGGATTACCGACCCCGGCTTGCCTCCCTGGGTACCGACCCGGCTAGACTTTGGACCATTCCCTGGATTACCGACCCCGGCTTGCCTCCCTGGGTACCGACCCGGCTAGACTTTGGACCATTCCTTGGATTACCGACCCCGACTTGCCTCCCTGGGTACCGACCCGGCTAGACTTTGGACCATTCTCTGGATTACCGACCCCGGCTTGCCTCTGACCTATCCGCTCTTCTCCATCCCTGACCACGGCAAACGGACTACCTACTTCTCTGCTGGCTCCAACCCCAGACCTCGGCACTTCGGACGCTGGCTATCCTCCTGGCACCGACCTACGATCTCGGCAAGTATCAAGGCTAACCCCCTCTCTCCAACCCAGACCCGGCAATCTTGACTATCCCCCCTCCAGGCGCGCCTCCGCTGAGGTGGGTGCGCAGTTCTATACTTCCCCACGTCAGTACCGGGGTCTCGCCTTGTTCGTGGTGAGCGCAAGCGTTACACCCAGCAGATAAATTGGAAATGCTGGTGATTTGTAACCGCACAGACAATGTATAGCCCCCTGCTAGGGTCGTTTTACCAGGGTTAATTGCCACAGAGATCTGTGACACAAAGGGGTATATTCGCTATGAAATCACACAAGCTGAGATTAGTGCAACCTGTTGTCAGTGTTATATACCAGCATGCATTGGGCTCCCGTGTCCTGCCTGAGGATCCATCTGCTGGAGGATATACTGAATTGGTCAGTTAGGCCAGGGGTGAGCAAACTTTTTATGCCGAGCCCCCCTTTTTATCCATGAAATTTCTCGGGCCCCCCTGCCTGATGTAATCAAAATCCCATGAAAAAAAACCCTTTATTAAACGGTATACAATGTAAATACAAATATGTCTAAGGCCGCGCATATAGTGCCCGCGACGTCACCCGTCGCCGCTAGCGAAAGTTGTATTTCGCTTTGCGGCGTGGGCGACCAGGCCATTGATTGGTTCAGGGGCTGTCATATGAGGCGACAGCCCCTTAAAAATCAAATATTGCCAGCTTCAAAAAATCGCGTCGCCACGTCACGCTTACTATAAGCGCACGCGGCGGCGCCAATGCATTTGTTTTCGGGCGACGTTGCGTCGCCGGCACTATAAGCGCAGCCTAAATACTTACATACTTCAACAGCTCGCTCTTGCAAAATTAGGCTGCGTCCACGCTGCCGCTGAGAGCGGTGACATCACCAACTCTCCAAGCGTGAGCACAGGGTGTCCTGCATAATTTTGCAAGCACGAGTGGGGAAGTGTTTACACTTTTTTTTATTATTTCTGTACATTCATAGTATGATTGATATATTGGCAGCCTACCCTCTCACTTGAAGAGGATCGCAGCGAAGCAGGTTGCCAGCGGAGGAGAGCAGGACCACAGCGCTATTGTAGGCAGACACCGGAGGGAGGGGCGTTTGACATCACAGCGCTGGGGCGTGCTCCTCCGCGTACCTCCGAATCACGTGGCCCCACCTGCACTATTCTATTTGGCCGCCCGCGCGCGCACATCTTTTTCGCCGGCACAACCAGGTTTTGCTGCACGCGCCCCGCCTAAATAATCTTGCGCCTGGGGCGTCCCCCCCTCAGTTTGTGCAACGCTGCATTCAATCACAACACCCACAACCAACACACACACTCAATCACAACACACACACACACACACACACAACACACACTCAAATCACAACCAACACAGCACACACTCAATCACTACACACACACAGTCACAACCAACACTCACATAATCACCACCAACACACACAACACTCAACCACAACACACACACACACAGACAACCAACAGGCACAGCACACACACACACACACACACACACACACACACAACAGTCCATATATATACACACAAACACACACACACATACATACATATACACACACACATACACACAACACCCACTCAAATCACAACCAACACAGCACACACTCAATCACAACACACACACAGACAACCAACAGGCACACACACACACGCAAACACACACACAACAGTCCATATATATACACACACAAACACACATATATACACACACACACACATATATATACACACAAACAAACATACATATACACACACATACATACATATACACACACACATACATATACACACACACACATACACAACACCCACTCAAATCACAACCAACACAGCACACACTCAATTCTACATATACACACACATTTCTACATATACACACACATTTCTACATATACACACACATTTCTACATATACACACACACACACACATATACATACAAAACACACACACACATATACACACATACATATACACACACATACATATACACACACATTTCTACATATACACACATTTCTACACACACACACACACACACACACACACACACACACACACACACACACACACACACACACACACACACACACACACACACACACACACACACACACACCTGGTGGGTAGGGGGAGAGAGTAACTAAACCTGCTCAGGTCCCCCCATGTGCTGCTGAAAACGGGCGGGTAAAAGACAGGAGGAGGAGAAGGGCTTGTCTGTGTGCAGGGAAAGCCCCGCAGCAAGGCCCCGCCCCCTCTGCAAGGCCCCGCCCCCTCTGCAAGACACAGCAGAGAACTGGAAGCAGCCTCTGCACGGAGCTTCTGGCCGCCCGCCCCCAGGTTTCTCCACACGCAGCCTGCGCCCCCCCTACATAATCTTGCGCCCCCCCGAGGGGGCGCGCCCCCCAGTTTGCGCACCGCTGAGTTAGGCTATATACCTCTGCATCTAAAGACACGCTGCTGAGTACCACCTGTCTCTTAACAGGGCCTTCCCAACCTCTGTCCCCGCCACCCTCCCCTATCGGTGGCCACGCCTGGTCTGGAAGTTTCCGGTGGAATGTACTTTATATTCGGACCTCTGTTTGTGGCGTACAGAACTTTATCACATGTTACCGCACTGAGCTGGAGTTTAAACATGGGGAAGGGCCGTTAGATTTAAGTATTTGTGATGGTGAGGGGGTAACCAGGCTTTATAATAAAGGTTAAGCCCACTTGGTTGCCCCTAAGCTGTGTTTTGGGGGTCCTAGAGTGTCAGCTCTTGGAACCATGCATTACTGCACCATGTAATAAAATATGCGACAATTGCATTTTTTAATGTTTAACCCTTCCCAGGAGTGCAAGCCAGCGGAGACGGGCAGGCTGTGAGAGTCAGGGCGGGTTTGCGGAGAAACTCCTTTCAGACTGCGTGTATTTAGCGGGGTTCCAAAGTTAAAGAAGACCCCAAAACCGTACCAAGGGATCCGGTTAGAATCCCGGCTACATTGAAGCGCAGTGCTCCGGTCAAATCCCTACCATGAAAGCGTTGTTGTGGCTCACCGCTAGTGTGCCTGCTTCAGCACAGACCAGAGGGTAAAACGGGGCACCGGGGGGGTAAGGTACCCCTAGACCTGTCTCCCGGGGTCCCTCAGTGTAATGAGGGGATGCCCAGTGTTTGCCCAGACCCCCTAAACCTAGTATATAAAGGTTTGGAGATTACTCCAGCCAGGGATAAGGCTGTGAGAGTTTTAAAAGTAAAGTTAAAATGTTTAAAAGTCTAGTTTGCTCTGTGCAAAGGATACAGGCGTGTGTAAAGGGATACAGGCGTGTGCAAAGGATACAGGTGTGTGCAAAGGATTCAGGCGTGTGTAAAGGGATACAGGCGTGTGTAAAGGGATACAGGAGTGTGCAAAGGATACAGGAGTGTGCAAAGGATACAGGCGTGTGCAAAGGATACAGGCGTGTGCAAAGGGATACAGGCGTGTGTAAAGGATACAGGTGTGTGCAAAGGATACAGGCGTGTGTAAAGGGATACAGGCGTGTGCAAAGGATACAGGCGTGTGTAAAGGGATACAGGCGTGTGTAAAGGATATAGCCGTGTGCAAAGGATACAGGCGTGTGTAAAGGGATACAGGCGTGTGTAAAGGGATACAGGCGTGTGCAAAGGGATACAGGCGTGTGCAAAGGATACAGGCGTGTGTAAAGGGATACAGGCGTGTGCAAAGGATACAGGCATATGTAAAGGGATACAGGCGTGTGCAAAGGGATACAGGCGTGTGCAAAGGGATACAGGCGTGTGCAAAGGGATACAGGCGTGTGTAAAGGGATACAGGCGTGTGCAAAGGGATATAGGCGTGTGTAAAGGGATACAGGCGTGTGCAAAGGATACAGGCGTGTGTAAAGGGATACAGGCGTGTGCAAAGGATACAGGCGTGTGTAAAGGGATACAGGCATGTGTAAAGGGATACAGGCGTGTGCAAAGGATACAGGCGTGTGCAAAGGATACAGGCGTGTGTAAAGGGATACAGGAGTGTAAAAAGAATAAAGGCGAGTGTAAAGGATACAGGCGTGTGTAAAGGGATACAGGCGTGTGCAAAGGATACAGGCGTGTGTAAAGGGATACAGGCGTGTGCAAAGGATACAGGCGTGTGTAAAGGGATACAGGCGTGTGTAAAGGGATACAGGCGTGTGCAAAGGATACAGGCGTGTGTAAAGGGATACAGGCGTGTGTAAAGGGATACAGGCGCGTGTAAAGGGATACAGGCGTGTGCAAAGGATACAGGCGTGTGCAAAGGATACAGGCGTGTGTAAAGGGATACAGGCGTGTGTAAAGGGATACAGGCGTGTGCAAAGGATACAGGCGTGTGTAAAGGGATACAGGCGTGTGTAAAGGGATACAGGCGTGTGCAAAGGATACAGGCGTGTGTAAAGGGATACAGGCGTGTGCAAAGGATACAGGCGTGTGTAAAGGGATACAGGCGTGTGCAAAGGATACAGGCGTGTGCAAAGGATACAGGCATGTGCAAAGGGATACAGGCGTGTGTAAAGGGATACAGGCGTGTGCAAAGGATACAGGCGTGTGTAAAGGGATACAGGCGTGTGCAAAGGATACAGGCGTGTGTAAAGGGCTACAGGCATGTGCAAAGGATAAAGGCGAGTGTAAAGGATACAGGCGTGTGCAAAGGGATACAGGCGTGTGTAAAGGGATACAGGCGTGTGCAATGGATAAAGGCGAGGGTAAAGGGATACAGGCGTGTGCAAAGGGATACAGGCGTGTGTAAAGGGATACAGGCGTGTGTAAAGGGATACAGGTGTGTGCAAAGGGATACAGGCATGTGCAAAGGGATACAGGCGTGTGTAAAGGGATACAGGCGTGTGCAAAGGGATACAGGCGTGTGCAAAGGATACAGGCGTGTGCAAAGGGATACAGGCATGTGCAAAGGGATACAGGCGTGTGCAAAGGATACAGGCGTGTGCAAAGGATACAGGCGTGTGTAAAGGGATACAGGCGAGTGTAAAGGGATACAGGCGTGTGCAAAGGATAAAGGCGAGTGTAAAGGATACAGGCGTGTGTAAAGGGATACAGGCGTGTGCAAAGGATACAGGTGTGTGCAAAGGGATACAGGCTTGTGCAAAGGGATACAGGCGTGTGCAAAGGATACAGGCGTGTGCAAAGGGAAACAAGCGTGTGCAAAGGATACAGTCGTGTGTAAAGGGAAACAGGCGTGTGTAAAGGGATACAGGCGTGTGTAAAGGGATACAGGCGTGTGTAAAGGGATACAGGCGTGTGCAAAGGGATACAGGCGTGTGCAAAGAATACAGGCGTGTGTAAAGGGATACAGGCGTGTGTAAAGGGATACAGGCGTGAGCAAAGGGATACAGGCGTGTGCAAAGGGATACAGGCGTGTGTAAAGGGATACAGGCGTGTGTAAAGGGATACAGGCATGTGTAAAGGATACAGGCGAGTGTAAAGGATACAGGCGTGTGCAAAGGATACAGGCGTGTGCAAAGGGATACAGGCGTGTGCAAAGGGATACAGGCGTGTGTAAAGGATACAGGCGAGTGTAAAGGATACAGGCGTGCGCAAAGGATACAGGCGTGCGTAAAGGGATACAGGCGTGCGCAAAGGGATACAGGCGTGTGCAAAGGGATACAGGCGTGTGCAAAGGGATACAGGCGAGTGTAAAGGGATAAAGGCGTGTAAAGGGATACAGGCGTGTGCAAAGGGATACAGGCGTGTGCAAAGGGATACAGGCGTGTGCAAAGGGATACAGGCGTGTGCAAAGGATACAGGCGTGTGTAAAGGGATACAGGCATGTGCAAAGGATAAAGGCGAGTGTAAAGGATACAGGCGTGTGCAAAGGGATACAGGCGTGTGTAAAGGGATACAGGCGTGTGCAATGGATAAAGGCGAGGGTAAAGGGATACAGGCGTGTGCAAAGGGATACAGGCGTGTGTAAAGGGATACAGGCGTGTGTAAAGGGATACAGGTGTGTGCAAAGGGATACAGGCATGTGCAAAGGGATACAGGCGTGTGTAAAGGGATACAGGCGTGTGCAAAGGGATACAGGTGTGTGCAAAGGATACAGGCGTGTGCAAAGGGATACAGGCTTGTGCAAAGGGATACAGGCGTGTGCAAAGGATACAGGCGTGTGCAAAGGATACAGGCGTGTGTAAAGGGATACAGGCGAGTGTAAAGGGATACAGGCGTGTGCAAAGGATAAAGGCGAGTGTAAAGGATACAGGCGTGTGCAAAGGATAAAGGCGAGGGTAAAGGATACAGGCGTGTGTAAAGGGATACAGGCGTGTGCAAAGGATACAGGCGTGTGCAAAGGGATACAGGCTTGTGCAAAGGGATACAGGCGTGTGCAAAGGATACAGGCGTGTGCAAAGGGAAACAAGCGTGTGCAAAGGATACAGTCGTGTGTAAAGGGAAACAGGCGTGTGTAAAGGGATACAGGCGTGTGTAAAGGGATACAGGCGTGTACAAAGGGATACAGGCGTGTGCAAAGAATACAGGCGTGTGTAAAGGGATACAGGCGTGTGTAAAGGGATACAGGCGTGAGCAAAGGGATACAGGCGTGTGCAAAGGGATACAGGCGTGTGTAAAGGGATACAGGCGTGTGTAAAGGGATACAGGCGTGTGTAAAGGGATACAGGCGTGTGCAAAGGGATACAGGCGTGTGTAAAGGATACAGGCGAGTGTAAAGGATACAGGCGTGTGCAAAGGATACAGGCGTGTGCAAAGGGATACAGGCGTGTGTAAAGGATACAGGCGAGTGTAAAGGATACAGGCGTGTGCAAAGGATACAGGCGTGCGTAAAGGGATACAGGCGTGCGCAAAGGGATACAGGCGTGTGCAAAGGGATACAGGCGTGTGCAAAGGGATACAGGCGAGTGTAAAGGGATACAGGCGTGTGCAAAGGGATACAGGCGTGTGCAAAGGGATACAGGCGTGTGCAAAGGGATAAAGGCGTGTGCAAAGGGATACAGGCGTGTGCAAAGGATACAGGCGTGTGTAAAGGATACAGGCGAGTGTAAAGGGATACAGGCGAGTGTAAAGGGATACAGGCGTGTGCAAAGGGATACAGGCGTGTGCAAAGGGATACAGGCGTGTGCAAAGGGATACAGGCGTGTGCAAAGGGATACAGGCGAGTGTAAAGGAATACAGGCGTGTGCAAAGGGATACAGGCGTGTGCAAAGGGATACAGGCGTGTGTAAAGGGATACAGGCGTGTGTAAAGGGATACAGGCGTGTGTAAAGGGATACCGCGTGTGCAAAGGGATACAGGCGTGTGCAAAGGATACAGGCGTGTGTAAAGGATACAGGCGAGTGTAAAGGGATACAGGCGAGTGTAAAGGGATACAGGCGTGTGTAAAGGGATACAGGCGTGTGCAAAGGGATACAGGCGAGTGTAAAGGGATACAGGCGTGTGTAAAGGGATACAGGCGAGTGCAAAGGATACAGGCGAGTGCAAAGGGATACAGGCCTGTGTAAAGGGATACAGGCGTGTGCAAAGGATACAGGCGTGTGCAAAGGGATACAGGCGAGTGTAAAGGGATACAGGCGTGTGTAAAGGGATACAGGCGAGTGTAAAGGGATACAGGCGAGTGTAAAGGGATACAGGCGTGTGTAAAGGATGCAGGCGTGTGTAAAGGATACAGGCGAGTGTAAAGGTATACAGGCGTGTGTAAAGGGATACAGGCGTGTGCAAAGGGATACAGGCGAGTGTAAAGGGATACAGGCGTGTGTAAAGGGATACAGGCGTGTGCAAAGGATACAGGCGAGTGTAAAGGGATACAGGCGTGTGTAAAGGATACAGGCGTGTGTAAAGGATACAGGCGTGTGTAAAGGATACAGGCGTGTGTAAAGGGAAACAGGTGTGTGCAAAGGGATACAGGCGTGTGCAAAGGGATACAGGCGTGTGTAAAGGGATACAGGCGTGTGCAAAGGGATACAGGCGTGTGCAAAGGATACAGGCGTGTGCAAAGGATGCAGGCGTTTGCAAAGGATACAGGCGTGTGTAAAGGGATACAGGCGTGTGTAAAGGGATACAGGCGAGTGTAAAGGGATACAGGCGAGTGTAAAGGGATACAGGCGTGTGTAAAGGGATACAGGCGAGTGTAAAGGGATACAGGCGTGTGTAAAGGGATACAGGCGTGTGTAAAGGGATACAGGCGTGTGCAAAGGGATACAGGCGAGTGTAAAGGGATACAGGCGAGTGTAAAGGGATACAGGCGTGTGTAAAGGGATACAGGCGTGTGTAAAGGGATACAGGCGTGTGCAAAGGATACAGGCGTGTGCAAAGGGATACAGGCGTGTGCAAAGGGATACAGGCGTGTGCAAAGGGATACAGGCGAGTGCAAAGGATACAGGCGTGTGCAAAGGATACAGGCGAGTGTAAAGGATACAGGCGTGTGTAAAGGATACAGGCGAGTGTAAAGGGATACAGGCGTGTGCAAAGGATACAGGCGTGTGCAAAGGATACAGGCGTGTGCAAAGGGATACAGGCGAGTGTAAAGGATACAGGCGTGTGTAAAGGATACAGGCGTGTGTAAAGGATACAGGCGTGTGTAAAGGATACAGGCTAGTGTAAAGGGATACAGGCGTGTGTAAAGGGATACAGGCGTGTGTAAAGGGATACAGGCGAGTGTAAAGGGATACAGGCGAGTGTAAAGGGATACAGGCGTGTGCAAAGGATACAGGCGTGTGTAAAGGGATACAGGCGTGTGCAAAGGATACAGGTGTGTGTAAAGGGATACAGGCGTGTGTAAAGGGATACAGGCGTGTGAAAAGGATTAAGGCGAGTGTAAAGGGATACAGGCGAGTGTAAAGGGATACAGGCATGTGTAAAGGGATACAGGCATGTGTAAAGGGATACAGGCGTGTTCAAAGGATACAGGCATGTGCAAAGGATACAGGCGTGTGCAAAGGGATACAGGCGAGTGTAAAGGATACAGGCGTGTGTAAAGGATACAGGCGTGTGTAAAGGATACAGGCTAGTATAAAGGGATACAGGCGTGTGCAAAGGATACAGGTGTGTGTAAAAGGATACAGGCGTGTGTAAAGGGATACTGGCGAGTGTAAAGGGATACAGGCGTGTGCAAAGGATACAGGCGTGTGTAAAGGGATACAGGCGTGTGCAAAGGATACAGGCGTGTGTAAAGGGATACAGGCGTGTGTAAAGGGATACAGGCGTGTGCAAAGGATACAGGCGTGTGTAAAGGGATACAGGCGTGTGTAAAGGGATACAGGCGTGTGCAAAGGATGCAGGCGTGTGCAAAGGATACAGGCGTGTGTAAAGGGATACAGGCGTGTGTAAAGGGATACAGGCGAGTGTAAAGGTATACAGGCGAGTGTAAAGGGATACAGGCGTGTGTAAAGGGATACAGGCGAGTGTAAAGGGATACAGGCGTGTGTAAAGGGATACAGGCGAGTGTAAAGGGATACAGGCGTGTGTAAAGGGATACAGGCGTGTGCAAAGGGATACAGGCGAGTGTAAAGGGATACAGGCGTGTGTAAAGGGATACAGGCGTGTGTAAAGGGATACAGGCGTGTGCAAAGGATACAGGCGTGTTCAAAGGGATACAGGCGTGTGCAAAGGGATACAGGCGTGTGCAAAGGGATACAGGCGAGTGCAAAGGATACAGGCGTGTGCAAAGGATACAGGCGAGTGTAAAGGATACAGGCGAGTGTAAAGGGATACAGGCGTGTGCAAAGGATACAGGCGTGTGCAAAGGATACAGGCGTGTGCAAAGGGATACAGGCGAGTGTAAAGGATACAGGCGTGTGTAAAGGATACAGGCGTGTGTAAAGGATACAGGCTAGTGTAAAGGGATACAGGCGTGTGCAAAGGATACAGGCGTGTGTAAAGGGATACAGGCGTGTGTAAAGGGATACAGGCGAGTGTAAAGGGATACAGGCGTGTGCAAAGGATACAGGCGTGTGTAAAGGGATACAGGCGTGTGCAAAGGATACAGGCGTGTGTAAAGGGATACAGGCGTGTGTAAAGGGATACAGGCGTGTGAAAAGGATTAAGGCGAGTGTAAAGGGATACAGGCGAGTGTAAAGGGATACAGGCATGTGTAAAGGGATACAGGCGTGTTCAAAGGATACAGGCGTGTGCAAAGGATACAGGCGTGTGCAAAGGGATACAGGCGAGTGTAAAGGATACAGGCGTGTGTAAAGGATACAGGCATGTGTAAAGGATACAGGCTAGTGTAAAGGGATACAGGCGTGTGCAAAGGATACAGGCGTGTGTAAAGGGATACAGGCGTGTGTAAAGGGATACTGGCGAGTGTAAAGGGATACAGGCGTGTGCAAAGGATACAGGCGTGTGTAAAGGGATACAGGCGTGTGCAAAGGATACAGGCGTGTGTAAAGGGATACAGGCGTGTGTAAAGGGATACAGGCGTGTGCAAAGGATACAGGCGTGTGTAAAGGGATACAGGCGTGTGTAAAGGGATACAGGCGTGTGCAAAGGATGCAGGCGTGTGCAAAGGATACAGGCGTGTGTAAAGGGATACAGGCGTGTGTAAAGGTATACAGGCGAGTGTAAAGGGATACAGGCGAGTGTAAAGGGATACAGGCGTGTGTAAAGGGATACAGGCGAGTGTAAAGGGATACAGGCGTGTGTAAAGGGATACAGGCGTGTGCAAAGGGATACAGGCGAGTGTAAAGGGATACAGGCGAGTGTAAAGGGATACAGGCGTGTGTAAAGGGATACAGGCGTGTGTAAAGGGATACAGGCGTGTGCAAAGGATACAGGCGTGTGCAAAGGGATACAGGCGTGTGCAAAGGGATACAGGCGTGTGCAAAGGGATACAGGCGAGTGCAAAGGATACAGGCATGTGCAAAGGATACAGGCGAGTGTAAAGGATACAGGCGTGTGTAAAGGATACAGGCGAGTGTAAAGGGATACAGGCGTGTGCAAAGGATACAGGCGTGTGCAAAGGATACAGGCGTGTGCAAAGGGATACAGGCGAGTGTAAAGGATACAGGCGTGTGTAAAGGATACAGGCGTGTGTAAAGGATACAGGCGTGTGTAAAGGATACAGGCTAGTGTAAAGGGATACAGGCGTGTGCAAAGGATACAGGCGTGTGTAAAGGGATACAGGCGTGTGTAAAGGGATACAGGCGAGTGTAAAGGGATACAGGCGTGTGCAAAGGATACAGGCGTGTGTAAAGGGATACAGGCGTGTGCAAAGGATACAGACGTGTGTAAAGGGATACAGGCGTGTGTAAAGGGATACAGGCATGTGAAAAGGATTAAGGCGAGTGTAAAGGGATACAGGCGTGTGTAAAGGGATACAGGCGTGTGTAAAGGGATACAGGCGTGTGCAAAGGATACAGGCGTGTGTAAAGGGATACAGGCGTGTGTAAAGGGATACAGGCGTGTGAAAAGGATTAAGGCGAGTGTAAAGGGATACAGGCGAGTGTAAAGGGATACAGGCATGTGTAAAGGGATACAGGCGTGTTCAAAGGATACAGGCGTGTGCAAAGGATACATGCGTGTGCAAAGGGATACAGGCGAGTGTAAAGGATACAGGCGTGTGTAAAGGATACAGGCTTGTGTAAAGGATACAGGCTAGTGTAAAGGGATACAGGCGTGTGCAAAGGATACAGGCGTGTGTAAAGGGATACAGGCGTGTGTAAAGGGATACTGGCGAGTGTAAAGGGATACAGGCGTGTGCAAAGGATACAGGCGTGTGTAAAGGGATACAGACGTGTGCAAAGGATACAGGCGTGTGTAAAGGGATACAGGCGTGTGCAAAGGATACAGGCGTGTGTAAAGGGATACAGGCGTGTGTAAAGGGATACAGGCGTGTGCAAAGGATACAGGCGTGTGTAAAGGGATACAGGCGTGTGTAAAGGGATACAGGCGTGTGCAAAGGATGCAGGCGTGTGCAAAGGATACAGGCGTGTGTAAAGGGATACAGGCGTGTGTAAAGGGATACAGGCGAGTGTAAAGGGATACAGGCGAGTGTAAAGGGATACAGGCGTGTGTAAAGGGATACAGGCGAGTGTAAAGGGATACAGGCGTGTGTAAAGGGATACAGGCATGTGTAAAGGGATACAGGCGTGTGCAAAGGGATACAGGCGAGTGTAAAGGGATACAGGCGAGTGTAAAGGGATACAGGCGTGTGTAAAGGGATACAGGCGTGTGTAAAGGGATACAGGCGTGTGTAAAGGATACAGGCGTGTGCAAAGGATACAGGCGTGTGCAAAGGGATACAGGCGTGTGCAAAGGGATACAGGCGAGTGCAAAGGATACAGGCGTGTGCAAAGGATACAGGCGAGTGTAAAGGATACAGGCGTGTGTAAAGGATACAGGCGAGTGTAAAGGGATACAGGCGTGTGCAAAGGATACAGGCGTGTGCAAAGGATACAGGCGTGTGCAAAGGGATACAGGCGAGTGTAAAGAATACAGGCGTGTGTAAAGGATACAGGCGTGTGTAAAGGATACAGGCTAGTGTAAAGGGATACAGGCGTGTGGAAAGGATACAGGCGTGTGTAAAGGGATACAGGCGTGTGTAAAGGGATACAGGCGAGTGTAAAGGGATACAGGCATGTGCAAAGGATACAGGCGTGTGTAAAGGGATACAGGCGTGTGCAAAGGATACAGGCGTGTGTAAAGGGATACAGGCGTGTGTAAAGGGATACAGGCGTGTGAAAAGGATTAAGGTGAGTGTAAAGGGATACAGGCGAGTGTAAAGGGATACAGGCATGTGTAAAGGGATACAGGCGTGTTCAAAGGATACAGGCGTGTGCAAAGGATACAGGCGTGTGCAAAGGGATACAGGCGAGTGTAAAGGATACAGGCGTGTGTAAAGGATACAGGCGTGTGTAAAGGATACAGGCTAGTGTAAAGGGATACAGGCGTGTGCAAAGGATACAGGCGTGAGTAAAGGGATACAGGCGTGTGTAAAGGGATACTGGCGAGTGTAAAGGGATACAGGCGTGTGCAAAGGATACAGGCGTGTGTAAAGGGATACAGGCGTGTGCAAAGGATACAGGCATGTGTAAAGGGATACAGGCGTGTGTAAAGGGATACAGGCGTGTGCAAAGGATACAGGCGTGTGTAAAGGGATACAGGCGTGTGTAAAGGGATACAGGCGTGTGCAAAGGATACAGGCGTGTGCAAAGGGATACAGGCGTGTGTAAAGGATACAGGCGAGTGTAAAGGGATACAGGCGTGTGTAAAGGATACAGGCGAGTGTAAAGGATACAGGCGTGTGCAAAGGATACAGGGGAGTGTAAAGGATACAGGTGTGTGCAAAGGGATACAGGCGTGTGCAAAGGGATACAGGCGTGTGTAAAGGGATACAGGCGTGTGCAAAGGGATACAGGCGTGTGCAAAGGGATACAGGCGTGTGCAAAGGATACAGGTGTGTGTAAAGGGATACAGGCGTGTGTAAAGGGATACAGGCGTGTGCAAAGGGATACAGGGGTGTGCAAAGGGATACAGGCGTGTGCAAAGGATACAGGCGTGTGTAAAGGGATACAGGCGTGTGTAAAGGGATACAGGCGTGTGCAAAGGGATACAGGCATGTGTAAAGGGATACAGGCGTGTGCAAAGGATACAGGTGTGTGCAAAGGATACAGGCGAGTGTAAAGGGATACAGGCGAGTGTAAAGGGATACAGGCGTGTGCAAAGGGATACAGGCGTGTGTAAAGGGATACAGGCGTGTGCAAAGGATAAAGGCGTGTGCAAAGGATACAGGCAAGTGTAAAGGGATACAGGCGAGTTTAAAGGATACAGGCGTGTGCAAAGGATACAGGCGTGTGCAAAGGATACAGGCGTGTGTAAAGGGATACAGGCGTGTGCAAAGGGATACAGGCATGTGTAAAGGGATACAGGCGTGTGCAAAGGGATACAGGCGTGTGCAAAGGGATACAGGCGTGTGTAAAGGGACACAGGCGAGTGTAAAGGATACAGGCGTGTGCAAAGGATACAGGCGTGTGCAAAGGGATACAGGCGTGTGCAAAGGATAAAGGCGTGTGCAAAGGGATACAGGCGTGTGCAAAGGGATACAGGCGTGTGCAAAGGATAAAGGCGTGTGCAAAGGGATACAGGCGTGTGCAAAGGGATACAGGCGTGTGCAAAGGATAAAGGCGTGTGCAAAGGGATACAGGCGTGTGCAAAGGATAAAGGCGTGTGCAAAGGGATAAAGGCGTTTGCAAAGGGATATAGGCGTGTGTAAAGGGATACAGGCGTGTGCAAAGGGATACAGGCGTGTGCAAAGGGATACAGGCGTGTGCAAAGGATACAGGCGTGTGTAAAGGGATACAGGCGTGTGCAAAGGGATACAGGCGTGTGTAAAGGATACAGGCGTGTGCAAAGGGATACAGGCGTGTGTAGAGGGATACAGGCGTGTGTAAAGGGATACAGGCGTGTGCAAAGGATACAGGCGTGTGTAAAGGGATAGAGGCGTGTGCAAAGGATACAGGCGAGTGTAAAGGATACAGGTGTGTGTAAAGGGATACAGGCGTGTGTAAAGGGATACAGGCGTGTGTAAAGGGATACAGGCGTGTGTATAGGGATACATGCGTGTGCAAAGGATACAGGCGTGTGCAAAGGGATACAGGCATGTGTAAAGGGATACAGGCGTGTGTAAAGGGATACAGGCGTGTGCAAAGGATACAGGCGTGTGTAAAGGGATACAGGCGTGTGTAAAGGGATACAGGCGTGTGCAAAGGATACAGGCATGTGTAAAGGGATATAAGCGTGTGTAAAGGGATACAGGCGTGTGTAAAGGATACAGGTGTGTGCAAAGGATACAGGCGTGTGTAAAGGGATACAGGCGTGTGTAAAGGGATACAGGCGTGTGCAAAGGATACAGGCGTGTGTAAAGGGATACAGGCGTGTGTAAAGGGATACAGGCGTGTGCAAAGGATACAGGCGAGTGTAAAGGGATACAGGCGTGTGTAAAGGGATACAGGCGTGTGCAAAGGGATACAGGCGTGTGTAAAGGGATACAGGCGTGTGCAAAGGGATACAGGCGTGTGTAAAGGGATACAGGCGTGTGCAAAGGATACAGGCGAGTGTAAAGGGATACAGGCGTGTGCAAAGGGATACAGGCGTGTGTAAAGGGATACAGGCGTGTGTAAAGGGATACAGGCGAGTGTAAAGGGATACAGGCGTGTGTAAAGGGATACAGGCGAGTGTAAAGGGATACAGGCGTGTGTAAAGGGATACAGGCGTGTGCAAAGGGATACAGGCGAGTGTAAAGGGATACAGGCGTGTGTAAAGGGATACAGGCGTGTGCAAAGGATACAGGCGTGTTCAAAGGGATACAGGCGTGTGCAAAGGGATACAGGCGTGTGCAAAGGGATACAGGCGAGTGCAAAGGATACAGGCGTGTGCAAAGGATACAGGCGAGTGTAAAGGATACAGGCGAGTGTAAAGGGATACAGGCGTGTGCAAAGGATACAGGCGTGTGCAAAGGATACAGGCGTGTGCAAAGGGATACAGGCGAGTGTAAAGGATACAGGCGTGTGTAAAGGATACAGGCGTGTGTAAAGGATACAGGCTAGTGTAAAGGGATACAGGCGTGTGCAAAGGATACAGGCGTGTGTAAAGGGATACAGGCGTGTGTAAAGGGATAAAGGCGAGTGTAAAGGGATACAGGCGTGTGCAAAGGATACAGGCGTGTGTAAAGGGATACAGGCGTGTGCAAAGGATACAGGCGTGTGTAAAGGGATACAGGCGTGTGTAAAGGGATACAGGCGTGTGAAAAGGATTAAGGCGAGTGTAAAGGGATACAGGCGAGTGTAAAGGGATACAGGCATGTGTAAAGGGATACAGGCGTGTTCAAAGGATACAGGCGTGTGCAAAGGATACAGGCGTGTGCAAAGGGATACAGGCGAGTGTAAAGGATACAGGCGTGTGTAAAGGATACAGGCATGTGTAAAGGATACAGGCTAGTGTAAAGGGATACAGGCGTGTGCAAAGGATACAGGCGTGTGTAAAGGGATACAGGCGTGTGTAAAGGGATACTGGCGAGTGTAAAGGGATACAGGCGTGTGCAAAGGATACAGGCGTGTGTAAAGGGATACAGGCGTGTGCAAAGGATACAGGCGTGTGTAAAGGGATACAGGCGTGTGTAAAGGGATACAGGCGTGTGCAAAGGATACAGGCGTGTGTAAAGGGATACAGGCGTGTGTAAAGGGATACAGGCGTGTGCAAAGGATGCAGGCGTGTGCAAAGGATACAGGCGTGTGTAAAGGGATACAGGCGTGTGTAAAGGTATACAGGCGAGTGTAAAGGGATACAGGCGAGTGTAAAGGGATACAGGCGTGTGTAAAGGGATACAGGCGAGTGTAAAGGGATACAGGCGTGTGTAAAGGGATACAGGCGTGTGCAAAGGGATACAGGCGAGTGTAAAGGGATACAGGCGAGTGTAAAGGGATACAGGCGTGTGTAAAGGGATACAGGCGTGTGTAAAGGGATACAGGCGTGTGCAAAGGATACAGGCGTGTGCAAAGGGATACAGGCGTGTGCAAAGGGATACAGGCGTGTGCAAAGGGATACAGGCGAGTGCAAAGGATACAGGCGTGTGCAAAGGATACAGGCGAGTGTAAAGGATACAGGCGTGTGTAAAGGATACAGGCGAGTGTAAAGGGATACAGGCGTGTGCAAAGGATACAGGCGTGTGCAAAGGATACAGGCGTGTGCAAAGGGATACAGGCGAGTGTAAAGGATACAGGCGTGTGTAAAGGATACAGGCGTGTGTAAAGGATACAGGCTAGTGTAAAGGGATACAGGCGTGTGCAAAGGATACAGGCGTGTGTAAAGGGATACAGGCGTGTGTAAAGGGATACAGGCGAGTGTAAAGGGATACAGGCGTGTGCAAAGGATACAGACGTGTGTAAAGGGATACAGGCGTGTGCAAAGGATACAGACGTGTGTAAAGGGATACAGGCGTGTGTAAAGGGATACAGGCGTGTGAAAAGGATTAAGGCGAGTGTAAAGGGATACAGGCGTGTGTAAAGGGATACAGGCGTGTGTAAAGGGATACAGGCGTGTGCAAAGGATACAGGCGTGTGTAAAGGGATACAGGCGTGTGTAAAGGGATACAGGCGTGTGAAAAGGATTAAGGCGAGTGTAAAGGGATACAGGCGAGTGTAAAGGGATACAGGCATGTGTAAAGGGATACAGGCGTGTTCAAAGGATACAGGCGTGTGCAAAGGATACATGCGTGTGCAAAGGGATACAGGCGAGGGTAAAGGATACAGGCGTGTGTAAAGGATACAGGCGTGTGTAAAGGATACAGGCTAGTGTAAAGGGATACAGGCGTGTGCAAAGGATACAGGCGTGTGTAAAGGGATACAGGCGTGTGTAAAGGGATACTGGCGAGTATAAAGGGATACAGGCGTGTGCAAAGGATACAGGCGTGTGTAAAGGGATACAGACGTGTGCAAAGGATACAGGCGTGTGTAAAGGGATACAGGCGTGTGCAAAGGATACAGGCGTGTGTAAAGGGATACAGGCGTGTGTAAAGGGATACAGGCGTGTGCAAAGGATACAGGCGTGTGTAAAGGGATACAGGCGTGTGTAAAGGGATACAGGCGTGTACAAAGGATGCAGGCGTGTGCAAAGGATACAGGCGTGTGTAAAGGGATACAGGCGTGTGTAAAGGGATACAGGCGAGTGTAAAGGGATACAGGCGAGTGTAAAGGGATACAGGCGTGTGTAAAGGGATACAGGCGAGTGTAAAGGGATACAGGCGTGTGTAAAGGGATACAGGCGTGTGCAAAGGATACAGGTGTGTGTAAAGGGATACAGGCGTGTGTAAAGGGATACAGGCGTGTGCAAAGGGATACAGGGGTGTGCAAAGGGATACAGGCGTGTGCAAAGGATACAGGCGTGTGTAAAGGGATACAGGCGTGTGTAAAGGGATACAGGCGTGTGCAAAGGGATACAGGCATGTGTAAAGGGATACAGGCTTGTGCAAAGGATACAGGTGTGTGCAAAGGATACAGGCGAGTGTAAAGGGATACAGGCGAGTGTAAAGGGATACAGGCGTGTGCAAAGGGATACAGGCGTGTGTAAAGGGATACAGGCGTGTGCAAAGGATAAAGGCGTGTGCAAAGGATACAGGCAAGTGTAAAGGGATACAGGCGAGTGTAAAGGATACAGGCGTGTGCAAAGGATACAGGCGTGTGCAAAGGATACAGGCGTGTGTAAAGGGATACAGGCGTGTGCAAAGGGATACAGGCATGTGTAAAGGGATACAGGCGTGTGCAAAGGGATACAGGCGTGTGCAAAGGGATACAGGCGTGTGTAAAGGGACACAGGCGAGTGTAAAGGATACAGGCGTGTGCAAAGGATACAGGCGTGTGCAAAGGGATACAGGCGTGTGCAAAGGATAAAGGCGTGTGCAAAGGGATACAGGCGTGTGCAAAGGGATACAGGCGTGTGCAAAGGATAAAGGCGTGTGCAAAGGGATACAGGCGTGTGCAAAGGGATACAGGCGTGTGCAAAGGATAAAGGCGTGTGCAAAGGGATACAGGCGTGTGCAAAGGATAAAGGCGTGTGCAAAGGGATAAAGGCGTGTGCAAAGGGATATAGGCGTGTGTAAAGGGATACAGGCGTGTGCAAAGGGATACAGGCGTGTGCAAAGGGATACAGGCGTGTGCAAAGGATACAGGCGTGTGTAAAGGGATACAGGCGTGTGCAAAGGGATACAGGCGTGTGTAAAGGATACAGGCGTGTGCAAAGGGATACAGGCGTGTGTAGAGGGATACAGGCGTGTGTAAAGGGATACAGGCGTGTGCAAAGGATACAGGCGTGTGTAAAGGGATAGAGGCGTGTGCAAAGGATACAGGCGAGTGTAAAGGATACAGGTGTGTGTAAAGGGATACAGGCGTGTGTAAAGGGATACAGGCGTGTGTAAAGGGATACAGGCGTGTGTATAGGGATACAGGCGTGTGCAAAGGATACAGGCGTGTGCAAAGGGATACAGGCGTGTGTAAAGGGATACAGGCGTGTGTAAAGGGATACAGGCGTGTGCAAAGGATACAGGCGTGTGTAAAGGGATACAGGCGTGTGTAAAGGGATACAGGCGTGTGCAAAGGATACAGGCATGTGTAAAGGGATATAAGCGTGTGTAAAGGGATACAGGCGTGTGTAAAGGATACAGGTGTGTGCAAAGGATACAGGCGTGTGTAAAGGGATACAGGCGTGTGTAAAGGGATACAGGCATGTGCAAAGGATACAGGCGAGTGTAAAGGGATACAGGCGTGTGTAAAGGGATACAGGCGTGTGCAAAGGGATACAGGCGTGTGTAAAGGGATACAGGCGTGTGCAAAGGGATACAGGCGTGTGTAAAGGGATACAGGCGTGTGCAAAGGATACAGGCGAGTGTAAAGGGATACAGGCGTGTGCAAAGGGATACAGGCGTGTGTAAAGGGATACAGGCATGTGTAAAGGGATACAGGCGTGTGCAAAGGGATACAGGCGTGTGTAAAGGATACAGGCATGTTCAAAGGATACAGGCGTGTGCAAAGGGATACAGGCGTGTGTAAAGGGATACAGGCGTGTGTAAAGGGATACAGGCGTGTGCAAAGGGATACAGGCGTGTGTAAAGGATACAGGCATGTGCAAAGGATACAGGCGAGTGTAAAGGGATACAGGCGTGTGCAAAGGGATACAGGCGTGTGTAAAGGGATACAGGCGTGTGTAAAGGGATACAGGCGTGTGCAAAGGATACAGGCGTGTGTAAAGGGATACAGGCGTGTGTAAAGGATACAGGCGTGTGTAAAGGGATACAGGCGTGTGTAAAGGGATACAGGCGTGTGTAAAGGGATACAGGCGTGTGCAAAGGATACAGGCGTGTGCAAAGGGATACAGGCGTGTGTAAAGGGATACAGGCGTGTGCAAAGGATAAAGGCGTGTGCAAAGGATACAGGCAAGTGTAAAGGATACAGGCGAGTGTAAAGGATACAGGCGTGTGCAAAGGATACAGGGGAGTGTAAAGGATACAGGCGTGTGCAAAGGGATACAGGCGTGTGCAAAGGGATACAGGCGTGTGTAAAGGGATACAGGCGTGTGCAAAGGGATACAGGTGTGTGCAAAGGGATACAGGCGTGTGCAAAGGATACAGGTGTGTGTAAAGGGATACAGGCGTGTGTAAAGGGATACAGGCGTGTGCAAAGGGATACAGGGGTGTGCAAAGGGATACAGGCGTGTGCAAAGGATACAGGCGTGTGTAAAGGGATACAGGCGTGTGTAAAGGGATACAGGCGTGTGCAAAGGGATACAGGCATGTGTAAAGGGATACAGGCGTGTGCAAAGGGATACAGGCGTGTGTAAAGGATACAGGCGAGTGTAAAGGGATACAGGCGAGTGTAAAGGGATACAGGCGTGTGCAAAGGGATACAGGCGTGTGTAAAGGGATACAGGCGTGTGTAAAGGGATAGAGGCGTGTGCAAAGGATACAGGCGAGTGTAAAGGATACAGGTGTGTGTAAAGGGATACAGGCGTGTGTAAAGGGATACAGGCGTGTGTAAAGGGATACAGGCGTGTGTATAGGGATACAGGCGTGTGCAAAGGATACAGGCGTGTGCAAAGGGATACAGGCGTGTGTAAAGGGATACAGGCGTGTGTAAAGGGATACAGGCGTGTGCAAAGGATACAGGCGTGTGTAAAGGGATACAGGCGTGTGTAAAGGGATACAGGCGTGTGCAAAGGATACAGGCATGTGTAAAGGGATATAAGCGTGTGTAAAGGGATACAGGCGTGTGTAAAGGATACAGGTGTGTGCAAAGGATACAGGCGTGTGTAAAGGGATACAGGCGTGTGTAAAGGGATACAGGCATGTGCAAAGGATACAGGCGAGTGTAAAGGGATACAGGCGTGTGTAAAGGGATACAGGCGTGTGCAAAGGGATACAGGCGTGTGTAAAGGGATACAGGCGTGTGCAAAGGGATACAGGCGTGTGTAAAGGGATACAGGCGTGTGCAAAGGATACAGGCGAGTGTAAAGGGATACAGGCGTGTGCAAAGGGATACAGGCGTGTGTAAAGGGATACAGGCGTGTGTAAAGGGATACAGGCGTGTGCAAAGGGATACAGGCGTGTGTAAAGGATACAGGCATGTGCAAAGGATACAGGCGTGTGCAAAGGGATACAGGCGTGTGTAAAGGGATACAGGCGTGTGTAAAGGGATACAGGCGTGTGCAAAGGGATACAGGCGTGTGTAAAGGATACAGGCATGTGCAAAGGATACAGGCGAGTGTAAAGGGATACAGGCGTGTGCAAAGGGATACAGGCGTGTGTAAAGGGATACAGACGTGTGTAAAGGGATACAGGCGTGTGCAAAGGATACAGGCGTGTGTAAAGGGATACAGGCGTGTGTAAAGGGATACAGGCGTGTGCAAAGGATACAGGCGAGTGTAAAGGGATACAGGCGTGTGTAACGGGATACAGGCATGTGCAAAGGGATACAGGCATGTGTAAAGGGATACAGGCGTGTGCAAAGGGATACAGGCGTGTGTAAAGGGATACAGGCGTGTGCAAAGGATACAGGCGAGTGTAAAGGGATACAGGCGTGTGCAAAGGGATACAGGCGTGTGTAAAGGGATACAGGCGTGTGCAAAGGGATACAGGCGTGTGCAAAGGGATACAGGCGTGTGTAAAGGATACAGGCGTGTGCAAAGGATACAGGCGAGTGTAAAGGGATACAGGCGTGTACAAAGGGATACAGGCGTGTGTAAAGGGATACAGGCGTGTGTAAAGGGATACAGGCGTGTGTAAAGGGATACAGGCGTGTGCAAAGGGATACAGGCGTGTGTAAAGGGATACAGGCGTGTGCAAAGGATACAGGCGAGTGTAAAGGGATACAGGCGTGTGCAAAGGGATACAGGCATGTGTAAAGGGATACAGGCGTGTGTAAAGGGATACAGGCGTGTGCAAAGGGATACAGGCGTGTGTAAAGGATACAGGCGTGTGCAAAGGATACAGGCGAGTGTAAAGGGATACAGGCGTGTGCAAAGGGATACAGGCGTGTGTAAAGGGATACAGGCGTGTGTAAAGGGATACAGGCGTGTGTAAAGGGATACAGGCGTGTGTAAAGGGATACAGGCGTGTGTAAAGGGATACAGGCGTGTGTAAAGGATACAGGCGTGTGCAAAGGGATACAAGCGTGTGTAAAGGATACAGGCGTGTGCAAAGGGATACAGGCGTGTGCAAAGGGATACAGGCGTGTGTAAAGGGATACAGGCGTGTGTAAAGGGATACAGGCGTGTATAAAGGGATACAGGCGTGTGCAAAGGATACAGGTGTGTGCAAAGGATACAGGCGTGTGCAAAGGATACAGGCGTGTGTAAAGGGATGCAGGCGAGTGTAAAGGATACAGGCGTGTGTAAAGGGATACAGGCGTGTGTAAAGGGATACAGGCATGTGTAAAGGGATACAGGCGTGTGCAAAGGATACAGGCGTGTGTAAAGGGATACAGGCGAGTGTAAAGGATACAGGCGTGTGTAAAGGGATACAGGCGAGTGTAAAGGATACAGGCGTGTGTAAAGGGATACAGGCGAGTGTAAAGGATACAGGCGTGTGTAAAGGGATACAGGCGTGTGTAAAGGGATACAGGCGTGTGTAAAGGGATACAGGCGTGTGCAAAGGATACAGGCGTGTGCAAAGGATACAGTCGTGTGCAAAGGATACAGGCGTGTGTAAAGGGATACAGGCGTGTGTAAAGGGATACAGGCGTGTGCAAAGGGATACAGGCGTGTGCAAAGGGATACAGGCGTGTGCAAAGGATACAGGTGTGTGTAAAGGGATACAGGCGTGTGTAAAGGGATATAGGCGTGTGCAAAGGGATACAGGGGTGTGCAAAGGGATACAGGCGTGTGCAAAGGATACAGGCGTGTGTAAAGGGATACAGGCGTGTGTAAAGGGATACAGGCGTGTGCAAAGGGATACAGGCATGTGTAAAGGGATACAGGCGTGTGCAAAGGATACAGGTGTGTGCAAAGGATACAGGCGAGTGTAAAGGGATACAGGCGAGTGTAAAGGGATACAGGCGTGTGCAAAGGGATACAGGCGTGTGTAAAGGGATACAGGCGTGTGCAAAGGATAAAGGCGTGTGCAAAGGATACAGGCAAGTGTAAAGGGATACAGGCGAGTGTAAAGGATACAGGCGTGTGCAAAGGATACAGGCGTGTGCAAAGGATACAGGCGTGTGTAAAGGGATACAGGCGTGTGCAAAGGGATACAGGCATGTGTAAAGGGATACAGGCGTGTGCAAAGGGATACAGGCGTGTGCAAAGGGATACAGGCGTGTGTAAAGGGACACAGGCGAGTGTAAAGGATACAGGCGTGTGCAAAGGATACAGGCGTGTGCAAAGGGATACAGGCGTGTGCAAAGGATAAAGGCGTGTGCAAAGGGATACAGGCGTGTGCAAAGGGATACAGGCGTGTGCAAAGGATAAAGGCGTGTGCAAAGGGATACAGGCGTGTGCAAAGGGATACAGGCGTGTGCAAAGGATAAAGGCGTGTGCAAAGGGATACAGGCGTGTGCAAAGGATAAAGGCGTGTGCAAAGGGATAAAGGCGTGTGCAAAGGGATATAGGCGTGTGTAAAGGGATACAGGCGTGTGCAAAGGGATACAGGCGTGTGCAAAGGGATACAGGCGTGTGCAAAGGATACAGGCGTGTGTAAAGGGATACAGGCGTGTGCAAAGGGATACAGGCGTGTGTAAAGGATACAGGCGTGTGCAAAGGGATACAGGCGTGTGTAGAGGGATACAGGCGTGTGTAAAGGGATACAGGCGTGTGCAAAGGATACAGGCGTGTGTAAAGGGATAGAGGCGTGTGCAAAGGATACAGGCGAGTGTAAAGGATACAGGTGTGTGTAAAGGGATACAGGCGTGTGTAAAGGGATACAGGCGTGTGTAAAGGGATACAGGCGTGTGTATAGGGATACAGGCGTGTGCAAAGGATACAGGCGTGTGCAAAGGGATACAGGCGTGTGTAAAGGGATACAGGCGTGTGTAAAGGGATACAGGCGTGTGCAAAGGATACAGGCGTGTGTAAAGGGATACAGGCGTGTGTAAAGGGATACAGGCGTGTGCAAAGGATACAGGCATGTGTAAAGGGATATAAGCGTGTGTAAAGGGATACAGGCGTGTGTAAAGGATACAGGTGTGTGCAAAGGATACAGGCGTGTGTAAAGGGATACAGGCGTGTGTAAAGGGATACAGGCATGTGCAAAGGATACAGGCGAGTGTAAAGGGATACAGGCGTGTGTAAAGGGATACAGGCGTGTGCAAAGGGATACAGGCGTGTGTAAAGGGATACAGGCGTGTGCAAAGGGATACAGGCGTGTGTAAAGGGATACAGGCGTGTGCAAAGGATACAGGCGAGTGTAAAGGGATACAGGCGTGTGCAAAGGGATACAGGCGTGTGTAAAGGGATACAGGCGTGTGTAAAGGGATACAGGCGTGTGCAAAGGGATACAGGCGTGTGTAAAGGATACAGGCATGTGCAAAGGATACAGGCGTGTGCAAAGGGATACAGGCGTGTGTAAAGGGATACAGGCGTGTGTAAAGGGATACAGGCGTGTGCAAAGGGATACAGGCGTGTGTAAAGGATACAGGCATGTGCAAAGGATACAGGCGAGTGTAAAGGGATACAGGCGTGTGCAAAGGGATACAGGCGTGTGTAAAGGGATACAGACGTGTGTAAAGGGATACAGGCGTGTGCAAAGGATACAGGCGTGTGTAAAGGGATACAGGCGTGTGTAAAGGGATACAGGCGTGTGCAAAGGATACAGGCGAGTGTAAAGGGATACAGGCGTGTGTAACGGGATACAGGCATGTGCAAAGGGATACAGGCATGTGTAAAGGGATACAGGCGTGTGCAAAGGGATACAGGCGTGTGTAAAGGGATACAGGCGTGTGCAAAGGATACAGGCGAGTGTAAAGGGATACAGGCGTGTGCAAAGGGATACAGGCGTGTGTAAAGGGATACAGGCGTGTGCAAAGGGATACAGGCGTGTGCAAAGGGATACAGGCGTGTGTAAAGGATACAGGCGTGTGCAAAGGATACAGGCGAGTGTAAAGGGATACAGGCGTGTGCAAAGGGATACAGGCGTGTGTAAAGGGATACAGGCGTGTGTAAAGGGATACAGGCGTGTGTAAAGGGATACAGGCGTGTGCAAAGGGATACAGGCGTGTGTAAAGGGATACAGGCGTGTGCAAAGGATACAGGCGAGTGTAAAGGGATACAGGCGTGTGCAAAGGGATACAGGCATGTGTAAAGGGATACAGGCGTGTGTAAAGGGATACAGGCGTGTGCAAAGGGATACAGGCGTGTGTAAAGGATACAGGCGTGTGCAAAGGATACAGGCGAGTGTAAAGGGATACAGGCGTGTGCAAAGGGATACAGGCGTGTGTAAAGGGATACAGGCGTGTGTAAAGGGATACAGGCGTGTGTAAAGGGATACAGGCGTGTGTAAAGGGATACAGGCGTGTGTAAAGGGATACAGGCGTGTGTAAAGGATACAGGCGTGTGCAAAGGGATACAAGCGTGTGTAAAGGATACAGGCGTGTGCAAAGGGATACAGGCGTGTGCAAAGGGATACAGGCGTGTGTAAAGGGATACAGGCGTGTGTAAAGGGATACAGGCGTGTATAAAGGGATACAGGCGTGTGCAAAGGATACAGGTGTGTGCAAAGGATACAGGCGTGTGCAAAGGATACAGGCGTGTGTAAAGGGATGCAGGCGAGTGTAAAGGATACAGGCGTGTGTAAAGGGATACAGGCGTGTGTAAAGGGATACAGGCATGTGTAAAGGGATACAGGCGTGTGCAAAGGATACAGGCGTGTGTAAAGGGATACAGGCGAGTGTAAAGGATACAGGCGTGTGTAAAGGGATACAGGCGAGTGTAAAGGATACAGGCGTGTGTAAAGGGATACAGGCGAGTGTAAAGGATACAGGCGTGTGTAAAGGGATACAGGCGTGTGTAAAGGGATACAGGCGTGTGTAAAGGGATACAGGCGTGTGCAAAGGATACAGGCGTGTGCAAAGGATACAGTCGTGTGCAAAGGATACAGGCGTGTGTAAAGGGATACAGGCGTGTGTAAAGGGATACAGGCGTGTGCAAAGGGATACAGGCGTGTGCAAAGGGATACAGGCGTGTGCAAAGGATACAGGTGTGTGTAAAGGGATACAGGCGTGTGTAAAGGGATATAGGCGTGTGCAAAGGGATACAGGGGTGTGCAAAGGGATACAGGCGTGTGCAAAGGATACAGGCGTGTGTAAAGGGATACAGGCGTGTGTAAAGGGATACAGGCGTGTGCAAAGGGATACAGGCATGTGTAAAGGGATACAGGCGTGTGCAAAGGATACAGGTGTGTGCAAAGGATACAGGCGAGTGTAAAGGGATACAGGCGAGTGTAAAGGGATACAGGCGTGTGCAAAGGGATACAGGCGTGTGTAAAGGGATACAGGCGTGTGCAAAGGATAAAGGCGTGTGCAAAGGATACAGGCAAGTGTAAAGGGATACAGGCGAGTGTAAAGGATACAGGCGTGTGCAAAGGATACAGGCGTGTGCAAAGGATACAGGCGTGTGTAAAGGGATACAGGCGTGTGCAAAGGGATACAGGCATGTGTAAAGGGATACAGGCGTGTGCACAGGGATACAGGCGTGTGCAAAGGGATACAGGCGTGTGTAAAGGGACACAGGCGAGTGTAAAGGATACAGGCGTGTGCAAAGGATACAGGCGTGTGCAAAGGGATACAGGCGTGTGCAAAGGATAAAGGCGTGTGCAAAGGGATACAGGCGTGTGCAAAGGGATACAGGCGTGTGCAAAGGATAAAGGCGTGTGCAAAGGGATACAGGCGTGTGCAAAGGGATACAGGCGTGTGCAAAGGATAAAGGCGTGTGCAAAGGGATACAGGCGTGTGCAAAGGATAAAGGCGTGTGCAAAGGGATAAAGGCGTGTGCAAAGGGATATAGGCGTGTGTAAAGGGATACAGGCGTGTGCAAAGGGATACAGGCGTGTGCAAAGGGATACAGGCGTGTGCAAAGGATACAGGCGTGTGTAAAGGGATACAGGCGTGTGCAAAGGGATACAGGCGTGTGTAAAGGATACAGGCGTGTGCAAAGGGATACAGGCGTGTGTAGAGGGATACAGGCGTGTGTAAAGGGATACAGGCGTGTGCAAAGGATACAGGCGTGTGTAAAGGGATAGAGGCGTGTGCAAAGGATACAGGCGAGTGTAAAGGATACAGGTGTGTGTAAAGGGATACAGGCGTGTGTAAAGGGATACAGGCGTGTGTAAAGGGATACAGGCGTGTGTATAGGGATACAGGCGTGTGCAAAGGATACAGGCGTGTGCAAAGGGATACAGGCGTGTGTAAAGGGATACAGGCGTGTGTAAAGGGATACAGGCGTGTGCAAAGGATACAGGCGTGTGTAAAGGGATACAGGCGTGTGTAAAGGGATACAGGCGTGTGCAAAGGATACAGGCATGTGTAAAGGGATATAAGCGTGTGTAAAGGGATACAGGCGTGTGTAAAGGATACAGGTGTGTGCAAAGGATACAGGCGTGTGTAAAGGGATACAGGCGTGTGTAAAGGGATACAGGCATGTGCAAAGGATACAGGCGAGTGTAAAGGGATACAGGCGTGTGTAAAGGGATACAGGCGTGTGCAAAGGGATACAGGCGTGTGTAAAGGGATACAGGCGTGTGCAAAGGGATACAGGCGTGTGTAAAGGGATACAGGCGTGTGCAAAGGATACAGGCGAGTGTAAAGGGATACAGGCGTGTGCAAAGGGATACAGGCGTGTGTAAAGGGATACAGGCGTGTGTAAAGGGATACAGGCGTGTGCAAAGGGATACAGGCGTGTGTAAAGGATACAGGCATGTGCAAAGGATACAGGCGTGTGCAAAGGGATACAGGCGTGTGTAAAGGGATACAGGCGTGTGTAAAGGGATACAGGCGTGTGCAAAGGGATACAGGCGTATGTAAAGGATACAGGCATGTGCAAAGGATACAGGCGAGTGTAAAGGGATACAGGCGTGTGCAAAGGGATACAGGCGTGTGTAAAGGGATACAGGCGTGTGTAAAGGGATACAGGCGTGTGCAAAGGATACAGGCGTGTGTAAAGGGATACAGGCGTGTGTAAAGGGATACAGGCGTGTGCAAAGGATACAGGCGAGTGTAAAGGGATACAGGCGTGTGTAACGGGATACAGGCATGTGCAAAGGGATACAGGCATGTGTAAAGGGATACAGGCGTGTGCAAAGGGATACAGGCGTGTGTAAAGGGATACAGGCGTGTGCAAAGGATACAGGCGAGTGTAAAGGGATACAGGCGTGTGCAAAGGGATACAGGCGTGTGTAAAGGGATACAGGCGTGTGTAAAGGGATACAGGCGTGTGCAAAGGGATACAGGCGTGTGTAAAGGATACAGGCGTGTGCAAAGGATACAGGCGAGTGTAAAGGGATACAGGCGTGTGCAAAGGGATACAGGCGTGTGTAAAGGGATACAGGCGTGTGTAAAGGGATACAGGCGTGTGTAAAGGGATACAGGCGTGTGCAAAGGGATACAGGCGTGTGTAAAGGGATACAGGCGTGTGCAAAGGATACAGGCGAGTGTAAAGGGATACAGGCGTGTGCAAAGGGATACAGGCATGTGTAAAGGGATACAGGCGTGTGTAAAGGGATACAGGCGTGTGCAAAGGGATACAGGCGTGTGTAAAGGATACAGGCGTGTGCAAAGGATACAGGCGAGTGTAAAGGGATACAGGCGTGTGCAAAGGGATACAGGCGTGTGTAAAGGGATACAGGCGTGTGTAAAGGGATACAGGCGTGTGTAAAGGGATACAGGCGTGTGTAAAGGGATACAGGCGTGTGTAAAGGGATACAGGCATGTGTAAAGGATACAGGCGTGTGCAAAGGGATACAAGCGTGTGTAAAGGATACAGGCGTGTGCAAAGGGATACAGGCGTGTGCAAAGGGATACAGGCGTGTGTAAAGGGATACAGGCGTGTGTAAAGGGATACAGGCGTGTATAAAGGGATACAGGTGTGTGCAAAGGATACAGGCGTGTGCAAAGGATACAGGCGTGTGTAAAGGGATGCAGGCGAGTGTAAAGGATACAGGCGTGTGTAAAGGGATACAGGCGTGTGTAAAGGGATACAGGCATGTGTAAAGGGATACAGGCGTGTGCAAAGGATACAGGCGTGTGTAAAGGGATACAGGCGAGTGTAAAGGATACAGGCGTGTGTAAAGGGATACAGGCGAGTGTAAAGGATACAGGCGTGTGTAAAGGGATACAGGCGAGTGTAAAGGATACAGGCGTGTGTAAAGGGATACAGGCGTGTGTAAAGGGATACAGGCGTGTGTAAAGGGATACAGGCGTGTGCAAAGGATACAGGCGTGTGCAAAGGATACAGGCGTGTGCAAAGGATACAGGCGTGTGTAAAGGGATACAGGCGTGTGTAAAGGGATACAGGCGTGTGCAAAGGGATACAGGTGTGTGCAAAGGATACAGGCATGTGCAAAGGATACAGGCGTGTGTAAAGGGATACAGACGTGTGTAAAGGATACAGGCGTGTGTAAAGGGATACAGGCGTGTGCAAAGGGATACAGGCATGTGCAAAGGGATACAGGCGTGTGCAAAGGGATACAGGCGTGTGTAAAGGGATACAGGCGTGTGTAAAGGGATACAGGCGTGTGTATAGGGATACAGGCGTGTGCAAAGGATACAGGCATGTGCAAAGGGATACATGCGTGTGTAAAGGGATACAGGCGAGTGTAAAGGGATACAGGCGTGTGCAAAGGATACAGGCGTGTGTAAAGGGATACAGGCGTGTGCAAAGGATACAGGCGTGTGCAAAGGATACAGGCGTGTGCAAAGGGATACAGGCGTGTGTAAAGGGATACAGGCGTGTGCAAAGGATACAGGCGTGTGCAAAGGATACAGGCATGTGTAAAGGGATACAGGCGTGTGTAAAGGATACAGGCGTGTGCAAAGGATACAGGCGAGTGTAAAGGGATACAGGCGTGTGCAAAGGGATACAGGCGTGTGTAAAGGGAAACAGGCGTGTGCAAAGGGATACAGGCGTGTGCAAAGGGATACAGGCGTGTGTAAAGGGATACAAGCGAGTGTAAAGGGATACAGGCGTGTGTAAAGGGATACAGGCGTGTGCAAAGGGATACAGGCGTGTGCAAAGGGATACAGGCGTGTGCAAAGGGATACAGGCGTGTGTAAAGGGATACAGGCGTGTGCAAAGGATACAGGCGAGTGTAAAGGATACAGGCGTGTGCAAAGGATACAGGCGAGTGTAAAGGATACAGGCGAGTGTAAAGGATACAGGCGTGTGTAAAGGATACAGGCGAGTGTAAAGGATACAGGCGTGTGTAAAGGGATACAGGCGTGTGTAAAGGATACAGGCGTGTGCAAAGGATACAGGCGTGTGTAAAGGATACAGGCGAGTGTAAAGGACACAGGCATGTGTAAAGGGATACAGGCATGTGCAAAGGACACAGGCGAGTGTAAAGGGAACAGTGTTAGTTTTACACTCTCTCTCATACACCAAAGGTCTATAACACATTTTAGCAGAAGAATGTATAAAAGTATATGTTATTAAGCCACAGTGTTTTAAAATATGTTTTACTTTATACATTAAACCAAGCAGAGTCTTTCCTCCTAGGGACAGAGGGGGGGGGGGGGGGCACTCCTGGTCACCTGGATTTTGGGGCCAGTGAGTCTAATCCCAGGTCTGTAGATCAAAGTGACACTAGCTGCCCGGGGTGTGAAAGCCATCTAAACAGGATAGCTGAGATAAGTGTCCAAATCCTGGAGTATGGCAGGCCATCCTTTCAAGCGGTCACCTCCATACACTGAGAGGCACCTGGGCTCTGCATGACAAGTGGGCAAGATGGCGTTTTTCGCCCATGCTCCGTTGCCATGCTGAAGCTCAGGTGCCAGCTGTCACTCGCCTGGCAATGTGTGTGAGTGGCTAGGGAGGAAGTGCCCACGCTGCGGGTTGGCAGTAATGCTGTGTGACCGACTTTGCAAAAGTTATAACAACGTTAGTAGCCAGCCCAGTGATTCAGATTCCAGGTTCCTGAGGAGATTCCTAAGAGATCAGAACACCGATCCAACCTGGGATTCCAAGGTCCAAAGTGTGTAACCTTCATGGAGGGGTCGGACCGACCCAAAGAAGCCTTACGGAGACAGCAAGGGAACAGCTACAGGACTTTAAGCAGAAAGGTTCTAAGTCCGACTTTCAGCACCATTTGGAATGGAAAGCGCGGGAGCGGCTGGAGGCTCAGAGCGAGTTGAGCTCCAGAACTTTTTGGGCTAAGACCCGGTCAACCAACGGACTAAAGACTTTATTTCAATCAGGAAAGGCAGTGTTTCAACCCCAGACCCCCAGTAAGAGTATTTTATTCTGACTATTGTAATCCAATGTGTGTTTGCCTGTTTGTACGGAATAAATTGCACTTTATTTTCCTTATTGGCTTTGCTCAGTGACATGATCCCGGTATAAATGTGTAAGTACCTGGTCCCCCGTGACAGTATTCAAGATCAAGTAACATGGACACTGTATGTCTTTCACACGGGCACTGTATGTCTTTCACATGGACAATGTATGTCTTTCACATGGACAATGTATGTCTTTCACATGGACACTGTGTGTCTTTCACATGGACACTGTGTGTCTTTCACATGGACACTGTGTGTCTTTCACATGGACAGTGTATGTCTATCACATGTACACTGTATGTCTTTCACATGGACACTGTATGTCTTTCACATGGACACTGTATGTCTTTCACATGGACACTAAGTCTTTCACATGGACAGTGTATGTCTTTCACATGGACAGTGTATGTCTTTCACATGGACAGTGTATGTCTTTCACATGGACACTGTATGTCTTTCACATGGGCACTGTATGTCTTTCACATGGACACTGTGTCTTTCACATGGACACTGTATGTCTTTCACATGGACACTGTATGTCTTTCACATGGGCACAGTATGTCTTTCACATGAACACTGTATGTCTTTCACATGGACAGTGTGTCTTTCACATGGACAGTGTATGTCTATCACATGGACACTATGTCTTTCACATGGACACTATGTCTTTCACACGGACACTGTGTCTTTCACACGGACACTGTATGTCTTTCACATGGACACTGTATGTCTTTCACATAGACACTGTATGTCTTTCACATGGACACTGTATGTCTTTCACATGGACACTAAGGGCCTCATGCAGTAAGCGTTGATAAGGGAATTATCGCCATTTTATAGGCAAAATTGGGTTTGAGATTCAGTAAGCGCCGATAAGTGCTTGATTTCGCCAGGTTTCGGAGCCGATTATTTTGTTATGGCCAGTCGGCTGCCGATAAGCCTGTTTTCGCCACTTATCGCCACTTTTTTAAATCGGCTGGATTCAACAAAAAAAAACAGCTTATCGGGCCTGATCGGCACTACGAAATTGAGATGTTATGGCCAATTTCTCCCGCCAACTAAAGTTGGCAGTTTGGAGGGGAGAACGATCGCTAAGGCTGCCGGAACGGCACTTAGAAAAAAAAAACTTCTGTACATCAATGGAGTCAATGGAGCGGGGACGTATAACAGTATAGTACTGTTTACGTTTCATTGCTCACAATACAAACGTCATTTGCATTACAGTGTGGGGGCATTCCCTGCATTGTGTCACAGCTGACGTGTATTATTTGCATAACATTATACTTTTACATGTTTGCAGCATTTGCGGGTCACATTACTCATCATGTGATGATGTGCCAAGGGAAAATACTATACTCAACTCTTAAAGGAGAACCTCACATCATATCACACATTTTACTGAACTGAGCGACAATTATTTACATGATGTTACACATGTCACACATGTCACACATGTCACACATACACAGTATATTCATCTTCCTTTACATTACACAATGCTTGTAATGTGACACGCATCTTTAAACGTTCATGTACATCTGTCTTCTCATGTTTACATATAGTTTTGGGTCCTCCCTATTTTCATGACGTCACTTATTGGACGCTCAATCACATTGCATGTTTACATTGTAACCGTAGCATTACAAGCACTTCAACCTAACTTATACACACATGTACAGTAATTCATCATTGGGACACCTTGTTAACTCATTCTATACCAACTATCCTCCTTACAGAAATGCATGCATATGCACACGACTATTCATTGTTGTCAACATGTCACAATAACATGCCTAATTACACATGTTACACAAAACTTTTCCCACGTCAATCTCAGCCTTTTTGCCTAATTACATGACTGACTGTTGCGTTCACAAGTGTTACATGCATTGCACATGCAACTATTTATTTGCAAGCAATGTTTCTACAAAGGTTCACGTCACATCATTGCCAAATATCATCATTCCCTGCAGAATACACACAACAAATACTTATAACAAGAACTGCACACAGCTGGCCACAGAAGTACTTTATTATGTTAATGTAACACCTTGCATTTTACTATGTCACCTGACATCATCACATACCTATTTAAAGGACGCCCATTACCTGATCATTCACAGCTACTCATTTCAAAATGTTGAGATTGTTTAGGAGACGGAGGAACATTCTTTTCTATGACATGCTTGATGATGAAGACAATCATATAGGGCAAGGGAGGGACACACCGAGGGACAGTGACAGGGACAGTCACGCGGATACGACAGGGACAGGGAGAGGGACAGGCCGAGGGACAGGGAGAGGGACAGGAGATCAGAGGAGAAGACAGAGGAGACAAGTTGTGCCTCGTCCGCGTCTGTACAGGGAGAGAACCCTGTTAGATGGGATGAGTGAGGAGGAGATTGTAAGTCGCTATCGTTTGAGTTCAGCAGCAATCTTAGCTCTTTATCAGGAGATAAGGGGAGATTTAGATTTTTTCACAGCCAGAGGTCGTGCAGTCCCTGGGCTTGTTAAAATGCTGTGCTCATTACATTATCTTGCTTCCGCGTCATACCAGACAACTGTGGGCATAGTGGGCGGGGTCTCGCAATCTACATTCTCGCGGGCCTTGACCCAGTTTCTCTATGCACTCAATAGACGCGCTAGGAATTATATTCATTTTCCTACAGAGGCGACAGAGTGGCTGGAAGTCAGGACTGGCTTTTATAATATAGCAGGGATACCATGTGTGCTGGGTGCAATCGATTGCACACATGTTGCTTTGATTGCACCTAGTCAGAGTGAGCATGTGTACCGCAATCGTAAGCACTACCATTCACTCAATGTACAGGTGGTATGTGATGCGACGATGAGGATAATGCATGTGGTACCCAAATTCCCTGGTTCCAGTCACGATTCCTCTATCCTGAGGAACTCTTCAGTCTTCCATGCGTTCGAAGAGGGACATTTTGAACATGGTTGGCTGCTGGGTGAGTACACATTTACATGTTATAACACAAAACACATTTTTATTTAGGAATGTTGGCATTGTACAATTTGATCACTAATGTCAGCTTATGTGTGCTCCATTCATTATAGGTGACTCAGGATACGGAATTAGGCCGTGGCTCTTGACTCCAGTGCTAAACCCTCAAACTGAAGCAGAGGAGAGGTACAATGCAGCCCATATATCTACAAGATCTGTTATAGAGAGGACATTTGGCCTACTCAAGACCAGATTTAGGTGTCTGGACAGAACTGGTGGGGCTCTTCTATACAAGCCTCAAAAAGTGTCTGATATTATCCTTGCCTGTTGCATTTTGCACAATGTTGCACTCAGGCACAATGTACAGTCAGACCTAGCTGAGGCTTTGGTAGACGAGCATCCCACCCATGTAGCTGCTGAAAATGAACAAACAGCCAGTGGTGGCCAGACACGCCAGAATCTCATCAATTCATTTTTTTCTTGTAAGTAAAAACATATATGTTCCAAGTTATACTTTGATAGTTACATTATGTTATCTTAACAATAATGTTTTTTTATATACCCTTCTGGTAGGACACAGATGAATATGGGTTGCACACCTTTCTTTTCTCTGCTGTGTGCACAAAGGGATGTGGCACCGGTATGTTATTGTTGCACAGGTTATATAATCCCTCTTCAATTTTACTTTAGTTGTGTGTATGTGAATACAACTGGGGTAACAAAGCACTAATATTTTAGCATTGTGTTGTTCCTTATGCTAACACAATACACATATTATGCCCATACTCATTCATGCTTCTAGTATGCTTACATACAATGTTATTTGTGCAGTGTAACATGTACATCCATATGATGTGTACACCAGGCTGATTTACATTTTGAATGTGATTAAATATACATGGTGTTGCACATTTAACACCAAATACACACTTTGCTGTGTTGTTTACGGTACTGAAGATGGCATGTCAATGTTTGCAATTTATATATTGTTCCTTTGCATTATAGGTATATCTCCAGTATGACTGATCATGGTATGTATATTTGCTGACATCTCTCATAAGATGTGCCTACCTCAATCTTCCTATAATTATTTGAAGTAAAAACCCTACAGATTGGTTTAAACACAAATGTAACATACATGTACTTTCTGTATCATGTACTGCTGCGGCAGAGTTTATTCGAGCATTTGCCCGTTCTTGGCCGCAGCAGTAGCCTGGCGCGCGCCCGAGAGTGACGGGCGCGCGCCGAAGCAGCGGAAGAGCGCCCTCCGATCGGGGCGCTCTCCCTACCGCTGCCGGGTCCGCCGGGTCCCCCGGAACCCCCTGCCGCCGTCCCGCGATCGCGGGACACCAGGGCTCCCTCGGGGAGCCCCTGGACGCGCGTGCAGGGGGCGCACGCTCCAGAAGACGCGTGACCGCGCATCTATGACGCGCGGCACGCCGAGGGGCGGCCACTAGCAAGCCGGGAGATTTCCCGGCTTGCGGTACCGACCACACTCGAATAAAGTGTGTCGGTACTGTATATGCATTTAGCTACTCTTGAGCTTTCATGTGCATTGTATTAGAAAATGATTACTCCCATTTCATCACATTTTATGTATGTTTCCTTATAAATTCCATTAATGTAATATAGAGGTGTTTGGAGAAAAGGGGATAACTGTACTTATGTGTTTACTTACGGGAGATCATTCATCACGGATGAAATTGACTGATCATAACACTCCATGCATGAATGCCTGTAATCACAACTATGCGTACTACATCTTAGATTTAGCAATGTAGGTGTTTTTTAATGCTAGGAATTAATAGTCAACATTAATTTACATTTGTGACATGTGTATGTATAAGTCACACGTGTGTGGATGTGTCCTACATGTACCAAGTGTAAAACTGTTAACAGAAAACACAATTTTGTTGCAAATGTTACTGTCATTTAGCATTTCTAATTTACCAATATGACAATGTTGGTAATATTTTTGCTATATAAATCACGTCACTTCATCATTATCATGATGATAATTATCAAGTATTCTCACAATTGTAACGTCAATCACGTGCACATTAGCATAGACACACTTTGTAAGACAACTGTTTGTGTCTGTATCAATTTGTGTAGGATCCATGTATAACACCGACAAATGATAACACCAGCTTTATTATGGTAGCTTATATCATCATATTGACTATACTATGTATTTTTAGAACCTTTAATAAACACAGTAAACTATAGTTAGTTAGGTTAATGAAATATACACAGAAACGTACTTCATTACATGATGTTGATGTCATAATCAGAACATCATGCATTGTAGGGGACCACAACATCTGGCCAATAACATTATTTGCTACAGTCCCAAACCATTTTATCAACATACCCATGTAACAAGAGATTTTTAACAATAAATGGCTAGTTGGTTGTAAGTGTCCTTTACATTGGGAGAAGGAGTGGCTCAGTGAGTAAAGACACACACTGGCACTGAGATTTTGAAGCAGGGGAGTCTGGTTCAATTCCCGGTGTCGGCTCCTTGTGACCTTGGGCAAGTCACTTTATCTCCCTGTGCCTCAGGCGGCAAAAAATAAATTGTAAGTTCCACGGGCCAGGGACCTCAGCCTGAAAAATGTGTCTGTAAAGCGCTGTGTACAACTAGCAGCGCTATACATGAACATGCTCATATTATAATTATTATTATTATTATTGTTACATAGTTTCGACAGTCATACGTTCCATTACACAATAGAATTCACAAATGTGTTAGCAGAGTGGGAATGGTTGTTATATATAAAACACACCATGCCATAAAATGATAGTAGTCATTAAAGAACACTCAATAAAAATTCATGAGGCACTATTTTGCAACATCATTATGTTAATTAAGTGCTTATGCAATATAGGCATAAGGGTATCACATTTTTAATTGTTTGTTAATAAGCGCTGCAAGCAATATAAAATTAGTTCCATATGTAGTATAGTAGTCGGTGGCTCCTCCTCACAATCATCTCATATAAAGGTAGACTCTTTTGAAATCATACATTGATCCGATTGTATCTTCCCCGACATCTCTGAAATACAGCAAACACATGATGGTCAAATATGGCACCTTACTATATATGTATCCGTGACAACGCATTACACAGCTCTATATGATTGTGTACATACACACGTCACTCACTTATATGTTAGAAGTACAAGTGTACATCAGTATGTAATGTTTCTTTAAATTTGTAGCAGGCATAACTATGTATATGATGTGAACGTTGCCTGTATACTGAAAAATGTGCGCGCACATCTTAGTGTGCGCACGCACTTCAGGCTTGGCTGCACTAACTGTTAGCGCATGCGCAAAACAAAGCGTACGTTGTGCGTTCAATACATCTTGAAAATACCATTAAACATAAAATCTTTATTTCAAATACAATGAATACGAAACTACATTCGTTCTAAACGAGTACATCTGTATTCTTTTTAAACAGACGTGTTTGGACAGAAAGGACGGCCGATAACACAATGCGCAAATGCAATACGTGTGACGTCATGTTAAACCAGCGTGAAACGCACGCTAACACTCCTCCCACTCAATTAACATTCAGCTAACGCCCAGTTGGCGCCTACAAACACTGAGCCGCACACATGACACACTGCAGTAACCGTTACTATAACAAAACATGACAGCCAATAGGCTTTGAGGCGCGCACGTCGCTTGGGGGCGGGACTTACATCCGTAATCCTTTTTAAGGACGCCTTGGCCCATGACAAGGGTCCCACGTCATACGTGGTGGACCCGCTTTTAAATGTTGCATGATAACAAAACAGGTATGTGTTAGAGTTATGTTAAAATGTTGCTAATATGGTTAAAGGGATAGGAAAGTACGTATATTTATTCCGTCAGCAATGTGTACTACTCTTTCAGGTTATACTATATTGTATTCGGCAACAATTTCTTTGTGATCGCTACATGTTATGCAGTCTGCAATGTTACGCTGTATCCACGCATTGAAAGGGAAAATGGTGGTTAAAAAAAAAACATTTAAACGCACAGTCAACGCATAACGGTTGTTATATTTACCATTCTTCTAGAATTAACTGTTCGTCTGGCTGCAACTGGTCGCTCCAGAAATGCAAGGCATTTTCATCCACGCTTGACCCACCCGCTGAATCCAGTATGACACACATCTCCTCCATGAAGCGCTCATAGGAATCGCCACTGCTTTCTTCAAACAATTGGTCGGGAGGTAGGTTCATTTCTTCTGGTTCCCATTCCAATGCATTTTCAGCTGAAAGGCTTGGTACATAATCATAGTAGTTTTGTTGTTGTACAATGTGGGTTTCAGGAATGGAGGGTGCAGATATTGCAGCAGGTATCGATTCACACGGAACAGTAGTAGCGGATCCATTGCTATTGGCATTAGGAATAAATATGCCTTTCACAACAATATATGTGCCCTCTTTCAGGGTAAAATGCTTTTCCTTTGCAATCTTCCAGAAACCATAGGTGTGTTCTAGCTTATCCTGCACACGTTCAAAAAAGTCATTAGTTGATAAAGTGAATCTTATTGAGGAATTAAAATTCCGCGCATGCCTACGGTCTTGGTAATAAGGATATTTAGCTCGAATCAAATCATAGATTTGGCGTGTGCTTGCTTTGTGTCCGCGACTGTTTAAAATTGCTTCTGAAACCATGTACTTATAACCTAAGAGGGGATTCATATTGTTAACGAATTCATCAGCCATGTCAGAGTAGCACAAAAGATGTGTGCAGTTCTGTCTTCTTTGCTCATCAAAATGATTCTGCTCAATGGCTAACAAATTCCTGTGTTTCGTTTTCAAGGTCAACAAAAGTAACTACTTTTACTCCTTATTTCAAACGCCAATTGGATGTGTCCTTTTAATTGGTTTAAGTTTTGTGGTTAGTGATAGGCGAATGTGGGAAAAACATGTATCATTTTTTTATCTCGTTTGTGAAAACATTCCTACACTTATTTCAGTAACATTGAGTTTTCTATAAAAATAACAAAGAGCACTGTGTGAAAATAGTGCTTAGACAGCCATATCAGTAAATACACACACCTGCAAAATGAAATGTTTTTTTCCCACATACATTTCTGTGTGTATTTGAAATTCTGGTTAACTACCTGTCTGCATGAGTTTAAATACGTGTGTATCTATATATATATAAATATATCTCTCTCATAAAAAAAAAAATATATATATATATAAAGTGTATATTGTACTATATGTATAGTGTGTGTGTGTGTGTGTGTATATATATGTATATATATATATATATATATATATATATATATATATATATATATATATATAGTTATTTTTATATATATATATATATATATATATATAGTTATTTATATATATATATATATATATATATAGTTATTTTTATATATATATATAGTTATTTTTTTATATTGCAGGAGTACACACAACATATTGATGGCAGTAAGTAGGCCTTGTATGAAACCTATTTAAATGGTGATAAACATGAGTGAATTAAGTAATAAACATTTGTTTGCACCCAATAATGTTAGAGGCTCACACTTAGTATAGTTGTCAAACATTAGGCCTGTATTATTAAAATAGTGTGTTTTCACAAGGAAGCATGAAGTGTATGTTTTTTGTAAATACATCTATACCAGTTTAGATAGTACTATATATACACACACACACACACACAGTGTGTGTCTGTGTGTGTGTGTGTGCATATATCAATACATACTACATATATATTAGTATCAATTCAGAGATGTTCTTGAAACAAGAACACATAAATGATTAAAGGACAACATTACAATGGCCACCAAAGGTAAGTAATATTTAACACAAAATCCTGCTGTACACGTACAAGAAAGATGTTTGCAGTTAAATAGGTGCTTTTATAATTGCATGAAAATAATATGCACATGCAATGATTACATCAATTAACACACCCAAATGCAATGTTTTGCTGCAAAGTCAATGGCAGCTTCTCTAAACTTAGCAACTGGCTCCTGGTGGACCATTACTGAACAGACGATTAAAACATAAATATTTATAACACTATTCATTAATTAGGAGTGTTAACATTTCCAAAACTTCACGTGTACAAGAACATACTTGAAAGTTTGGAAACAACACAGTCTTCAGCATACATACAATAGTAATTAGATAATCTGAAGTCAACAAAACAAGGCCAAAGACATATTTTCTGAATTATAACATTTATTTTTTTTGTTCCTTTTGCGACCGAGTAACAGGCCTGCTTGTTGTCTCTTGAATTTTCCTTTTTCTTTTGCCACCAACTTTAGGCACAACAGAGCCACTTTGAGTGGCCTCTGGCACTTCACGAGCAGGGCTTGTGGCCAGTGACTGTTCACCTACGGGGCTTGTGGCCAGTGACTCACCTACAGGGCTTGTGGCCAGTGACTCACCTACAGGGCTTTTGGGCAGTGATTCACCTACAGGGCTTTTGGGCAGCGATTCACCTACAGGGCTTTTGGCCAGTGACTCACCTACAGGGCTTTTGGGTAGTGACTGTTCACGGACAGGGCTTGTGCCCACTGACACATGTGAGCAAGTTGGTAGACACTGCACAAGTGATGGTTGGTCTGTTTCATGTGTGTCTTGTTTTGTTTTTGTCGCCTCCTTTGTAGGTGTCTGCTGCTGAATTTGTACAGATGGCAGCGGTAGGATGTGATCAGGAACCTGCACAGCAATGTCTGCTACTTGACCGGTAACATTTGGGCCTGGTGAATGAATATCAGATGAATGTGGTGAAAACTGACCTGCATGAACAGATCCTGGCTGGGAGGTGTTGAATTGTGGTACATTAGTCATTCTCCAGTAATTAGCTTGTGTTTGCTGAACAACTAATGCTTCGAATGAGGTGTTGATTTTTTGCAACTGTTTAGGCACTTCAATGAAGACTCTGTGGAGATGTGCCAATTGTGAAACTGTTTCTTCCTGCAGTGCAATCATCCTTTCCAGCACTGTCATCAGGTCAGAATGGCGACGATTTTCTGCTTCCACAATTTTTCCCTCAGAAGCTACAATTGCATCATATGTGGTATTTGCTGGACGTTTTGGCGGTAAAACAGTTTCAATTGGAACCTCTTCATGGTCACTTGCTTGTATTTGTGTGTCTATGGCGGCGGCGGCATCATCATCATCATCATCATCATCATCATCATCATCATCATCAAAATCCTCTTCATCATGTTCTACAAATAAATGTACACATTATTAAATGGCATGTTAATCTCTGCTGTGTTACTATGTAATTGTACTGTGTCATAAGTAACAACTAACATGTTTCCATACGTTTTATAACCTCACATTAAAAACTACCTTGACTTAAGAATAATGTTTGGACTCAGTATGAAATATGAGTGAATGAAAACTTGCTGTAAACTCACAACTCCTACATGATAGTTAACATCACTAACACAATACAAGTTGCCTTACACTTCATTTTCACTGACACTAAGTAATCCTATTTAAAGAAGATGTGCAAAACAAATAATGAACATGACAACATAACATATAGAAGAGCACATATTATATGGCCACCAACTGATACACTCACCTTCTAGGTGTGTTGAGCTGGCTGACCCAGGTGAAGACACTTGTTCAGTCTCAGGTGACACATGTCCTTCAGGGGCAACTATATATAACAATAACATAAGTTTTACATTTACATGTGTAAATATTGAACAAACAGTTATTGTATGTTCTGTATTTATGAGTACCTAACAGCATCATTTCCTTAACCCAAAATGTGTGTGTGAAAGTGAACATAAATAGTTGTAATAACAATGTACATGCCTGTGTACTTAGAACTTTTGAGTTCCCTAACATAAAACATACTATGTTCCTGCAGTAATGCGTGAGGATAAATAGATAAAATTTGTACATAAAAATCATATGTTGTGTAGTGATATCAGTATCATAATGTACATAACTATCATGAGATGACCATTCACAATGGTTATCATGAAGGTGGTCATATTGCAAAAAGTGTTGTTTTTGGTAGAGGATATGTGTGGTACATTAATATAAGATGTGGCACACCTGAATGTGGCTGTGACTCAACAAGACAACACATGCTGTGTGTGATAATGTGTCGTTGATAGTAGTTCAACTATAGATATGAGTGAACTAATGTGTGACGTACGCTTTGATAAGTAATGAGTTGTTGGGGCATTTAGTAGCTAAAGTGAAGCTTTCAAATGAGTGTGATTAACTTCAGTTGTGCTAGTCAGGTTGTAAGAACGGTATTCACTTCCCCAAAAAGCCTAATCAGCCACACCTTTCAATTACTTGAAACAGGTGAAAATGGTGTGAACTAAGTTGACCCTAAAATGAGGCTGTAATTAGTGTGTGTGCTGAACCCCACCCCCTCTGTTGAAGTGTATGCTGTGATGAGATATTAATTGCAGCTGCTTTAACACAATGGTAGATGAGCTAAATAGTCGTGTGCAGTTTTTAAGTTATGAAAACAATGACATAAAATATGATACGTGTGCCTCATTATGCTGTCTGTATATGACTTAAAGCAAAAATGGACCTTTTCATAAACAACTATAGATGTGTTAGTGCAAGTGATGTTTGTAGGCCGTTGCATGCAATATATTTGATGCATGCTTAAAATAGGCAGTAATGTCATGTTTGTCGGAGTAAAATAAATAAAATACACAATAATATTATACATATTTCTGTTCTGTACCTGTAGCTAGTAATAATTTCTCATTAACATGTGTTACACATGTGTACTACCCTGTTGTTCCCCATCTTCGCCCACCATCAATTGCTTCCACTGCAGCAATGCATTTTGGGAATTCACATGTAAATGAGCACGCAATGGCACGTGCTATATTAGTTACTGCTTTTAGTAGGACTACAACATATATGTCTATTTTGAGATATATATATATACAGAATCAGACATATACATATATAGATGCAGGTATGCTTATATTGTGAAGACAGTATAAAAAGCAGTGTAAATATGCAAAATAACTGTAAGCAACGACACGCCTAGTACAGTAATATTTCTCACCTGGTGGAAATTGTGAGGGATAAATTCCTATATCACGGTCACCAGGTAAGCCTTCCACGACGACGGGAAGTAATTTTGCCCGAAGCAGCTCCTCCAATGGACTTAATATGAGACGTTGTGGTGTCGGCCCACCTCCAGTGCCAGTAGCATGCACGCGTTGGTGTTGTATTTTCTTTTTCAATTTGGACCTAATATCATCAAATCTCTTGTGACAATTCCGCTTGTCCCTCACATGATTCCCACACGCATTGACACCAATGACTATTGTGTCCCACATTTCTTTTCTGCTTGCTGAACTTGTCCGCCCTTGAAAAACATATAAAATATATGAGGTAAATGAATAATAATAGAAGCACCAGTTTCCTACACTGCTAGCTGTTCCAAGAGATAGCAAACATGCTGTTTTATGTGTAATATGTGAAGCACATGAGCATTCACTACTAAACCTATACATGTAAGCAAGGTTGCATTCATATTGTATGCAGTTATGGCAAATTGACCGCCTGTGTTTAGTTGTCCTTGTAAGGCATGCTAAAAAGCTGTGTTTCCAGACTAATTAACATAGAAAGATATTCTGAACCCATATTTGCATATGAACAAAACTCAGATGACCTAGGATCACATGTATTTGAATAATAAATGTAAAGGTACACTTACCTAGTAAATGTCCATATATACTGTCATAGTGCTCCAGAATGCCAGTGACAAGAGCTGTATTTTCCTGGTCATTGAAGCGAGGATTACGTGGCTTCTCCACACGTTTCTTCCGAGCAGGTTTAGGGTCAGAGCTTGGCTGGTGCTGACTGGACTCTCCTTCTTCCAATGGAAGAGCCTCCAAAAGCTGCCCACCAGCAAGCACGCCACCACCATCCACCCCATCAGCAACTGCGCCACCAGCAGCACTCACAGCACCAGCACTCCCACTCCTAGCACCAGCACTCCCACTCCTAGCACCAGCACTCCCACTCCTAGCAACAGCACTCCCACTCCCAGCAACAGCACTCCCACTCCCAGCAACAGCACTCCCACTCCCAGCACCAGCACTCCCACTCCCAGCAACACCACTCGGTGCACCAGCAACATCACTCCCCTGAACAGTACGTTCACTCCGACGCGTACTCGCACGAGTAGCACTCCCACTCCCACCAGCATCACTCTTCCCACGCTTTGCGGGCATACTTCCAGCACTCACAAAAAACAGACAACTAATGTACAGCCAATCACACGAAACACTTCCACATATAAAACAAGACAAAGATGTAAACAAAACAACAATGGACAAAGCTCACCCAATACACAACAAGTCTCTCCGTCAATATGCAAATGTTCAATCAGCCAGCTCTGTGCGTCTCTCTCTCTCTCACTCCCAACAACACAGAGAATGATTAGCAGTACACGTTGCCTTTAAATATGGCGCGCAATCCAATACATGCTTGTTTCGCCTGATTCAGCAAGATTTGTGATTGGGCAACCTATCAGCACCCCGCCACGCACGCCGATACACCTGTGTGTGATCGGATAATCATCGTGAGAGTGGGCGGATTTGTTTTCGGGTTCATTTTGAATGTATTCGGCACTTACTGCATACGGAGAGGAAAAATCGCCATTAACATGACTAATCGGTAAACTTGCCGATTTCACTTAATCGACGCTTACTGCATGAGGCCCTAAGTCTTTCACATGGACAGTGTATGTCTTTCACATGGACAGTGTATGTCTTTCACATGGACACTATATGTCTTTCACATGGGCACTGTATGTCTTTAACATGGGCACTGTATGTATTTCACATGGACACTGTATGTCTTTCACATGGACAGTGTGTCTTTCACATGGACAGTGTATGTCTTTCACATGGACAGTGTATGTCGTTTACATGGACACTATGTCTTTCACACGGACACTGTATGTCTTTCCCATGGACACTGTATGTCTTTCACATGGACACTGTATGTCTTTCACATGGACAGTGTATGTCTTTTACATGCACACTGTATGTCTTTCACATGGACATTGGAATATCACCATGACAATCAATCAGGAGCGTACTCCACTGGACATCGGTGTCCCATCGAGCATCCACACTACTGGCTTTTGTGAACCCTGATAACTGTCTGCGGTTTGCAAGATGGGCAAGGGATGGAATACTGGGACCTGACTAATGGCGACCACGTGGCTAGGTGGTGCGTGGTGCCGCAGGGCCCACTCATGGACACTCCAGCGGGACGGGAGAGACATGGTCCCTAATTTGGTCTGACTGTTTTTTGACTTTAGATTGGGCACCCAAGGTTTGAGATCTCAGTAGCGCCTCCAAATGTAGCACTATTTCCCCCACCCTATGGGAGATATGACGGCTACTACGTGTGTGTGGTGCATTACCTGTGGCTCACAGGAGGCCTGAACCTCTGCTGCTGGGAGCCTGTGGTGTGCCTGATCCATCTGTTGACAGCACCTCCACCTGTGCGGGATCCTACCATGTTGTATAACCCCGTCACTGGACCCAATACAAGAATACACACAATGGTATAGATAACAGTTTACTACATGCAGATAATAATGGGAATAACAAGGTAACACCCACACCAACTAGGCCGTAATCCCACAGTGCCCTCCAACACAATGTCCACACACTGACGGCATATCCCCCAAAATACTGAGGTGCCCCTGGGCACCCAACCACTCTGGTGTCCACAAGAGTCATACCACACATGCCTCCAAATGTAACCCCATTACCCTTGCTGCTGTTTCCATTGAGGCCAAAGCCTCTGGGGAGCCTGAGATGCTGTATCTCGCGGTGCAGCGCCTCCACCAATGAGGATCCCAGCGTGAGCGAGATGGCTCCTCATAGGAACCAGTAACTACTATACAACCTGGTATAATATAACTGCTTTACTGTATTACAGTATAACAGAGAACAATATAGCACATCAATACAATACAAGGCAATGCACTAACATCAGTGGTGGTCCCCCAAAGTACTGAGGGTGCCCTGAGCACCTAGAACCCCGGTGTCTGCAGAACAATCCCACCCAAGTGTGAGGCAGCGCTACCCCCTGTGAAGTGTAGATGCACGGTGGTACCTTCCTGGTCAACGGTCCTGACCAGGGAACACATGTGGAGCAGAGTTGGATCAGGTCCCACGCAGCAGGGCCTCCAACATAAATCCCCTCACACCTTATGCTCCAGGCTACCTACCTCACACTTGGGTGGGATTGTTCTGGGATCCTCATTTGTGGAGGCGCTGCACCACGAGATATAGCCCCTCAGGCCCCCAGAAGCAGAGGCTTTGGCCTCAAAGGTAACAGCAGCACGTGTAATTGACTGCGGTTTCCCTTAGGCGTAGAGGAAAGGGGGTTACATTTGGAGGCGCTGCAGAGATTCAAACCTGGGGTGCCCTGAACCAAATGAAACCAAAATATTACCATGTTTGTACCGTCAAGACAGGAGGTCCACCAGTGGGCCGTGGAGTTCCAAGTACCTCCCCGTCACGTGGTGGCCGTCGGTCATGTCCCGGCCAATATTCCTTCATACAACGTGTGCCTAGCCCCAGGGGGGCTGCCACGGTTAGCCACAGCTCAGCCCCTGGGCCGAACGTGGGACCCCACCTATACCTGGAGCATGGTCCTACTTAACGCACGTTGTGATTTAAGCGAGGAGGGTGGATCTCAAGCTAATCCTGCCAGGAAGCCTACCCAGTGGGTATCCTATTATCTACCTTGCGCTGATAGTCAAAATGGAGGACCCTAGCCCAGGGCCGGTCCCTAACCTGGACGTAGGAACTGACTTTCCCCTTCCCCAGGGAGCACCTACAAAAGTGAGGCTAGCATAACGTTCCGGTGAAGAAGACGATGTGGCCGCAGTGGCTCTGGCTCTGAGGGAGAACCTGCGTTCACAGAGGCAATGCAGCTACTGACTGACAAACTCGCGCAGTCATCACAAGCCCAGCACTACCGCAAACTAAGGGCTTTCTTGCTTCAACGGGCTGGGAGCGGTATTACATCAAAAATACCATGCGGGCCTCCGGCCAGTAGCCTATGTGAGTTGCAGTCTGATGCCGAGCGAGCAGAACTATCCAGTCCATAAACTGGAATTCCTAGCGCTCAAGTGGGCTGTTGTAGATAAGCTACATTATTATCTCTACGGGGTCTCCTTCGAGGTACGGACCGACATTGACCATTGACCTACATCCTGACATCTGCCAAATTGGATGCCATTGGACACAGGTGGTTGGCCGCCCTATACACCTACCAGTTCATCCTAAAATACAAGCCGGGCCCCCTGAATGTCAGAGCTGATGCTCTGTCCCGAAGACCCGGATTGAGCTCAGGACCTGACGATGGAGAATGGGAAGAGATTCCTGGTCCCGGATTCATGTAATGTGCTCCATAATGGCTATAGTGGAGGACAAGGTAGCCTTCTCCAAACTCCATCTGGTTGTCTCTTTGGGATGCCAGTCAGGGGCACTCCCTGTGGCATACTGCTGTCCAGAAGCCATGTCCATAACTGAAGACTCCATAATGAGGTGGAGAAAGCTAGTTATGGCTCAGAAACGAGATCCTGTGGCTGGAGCCCTACGTCGGGCCATCCAACGAAAGAATCCCTCCTTAGTGAAGCATGCTCCCGCAGATACGGTCGCTATCCTCATAAGGGAGTGGGACAAATTTCAAATCGACAATGGCCTCCTCAATCGAATCATCCCCTATCACAACCACCCAGATAGGAGACAATTAGTTCTGCCGTAAGTACCAGGTTTAAGGTCCCTACATGATGACCATGGACACATGAGAGAGGACAAGATCCAAGACCACTGCGCCGTTGAACGGACATCCACGCGGTGACCTGTGGTCTGTGGACGGCATCGCGTGTGGCTGCCAGAAGCAAGGCCCTCCGGCTGGAGCCATCACCAAGTGCACGGCCTGGAGCTTGAAGTGTGAGGGGATTTATGTTGGAGGACCCGCTGCATGGGACCTGATCCAACTCTACTGCACAAGTGTTCCCTGTTCAGGACCGTCGACCAGGAAGGTGTCACCATGCACCTACACTTCACAGGGGGTAGCGCTACCTCACACTTGTGTGGGATTGTTCTGAGGACGCTGGGGTTCTAGGTGCCTAGGGCACCCTCAGTACTTTGGCGCGAACAGGGACAGCGAGTCAGTCTTGATGGTGGCAGCAAGGGAAGAGGACATGTCCAGGGAGCAAGTAAGCCCCATGGCTAGGCCATCACTGTATCCTAAGGCCCCAATTAGGCCCCAAACTCTACTAGGAGTAGAGTTGTAGGGAAGGCCCTAGATAGGGACCCTCCCTCTTTGAGATTCCTAACCAAAGCCACCACATCATCAGACGGAGGGAGGCAACAGAGCAGGTAGTGTCCGGGGAGCAGTTCTTCCCTGAACTAGGCCTAGACTTGCCTAGGCCCAAGCTAGGCCCTGAGTCATCATCTGAGTAAAGTATTGTAGGGAAGGCCCCAGATAGGAAGGCTTCCCAATTAGTACATAGAGGTGCTGTTGTACCTGTGACTAGACGGCCACGCTGTGCACTGTGGTCTGGGACCAGACCACAGGCCACATCATAGACATTGTGTGAGGCCCTCCAGCTGGAGCTCACACCTCACACAGCGGATCGGGACTCATAAGGAGAGAGGGGATTGTTGGAGGCCCCACGTCGTGGGACCTGACTGATCCCTTTGTTTCATCAAGTTGCACCTGGATACAAGAGTGCCGGGGAAGGTATAAGTGCACCAACGGTTCACAGAGGTAGCGCTACCTCACACTTGGTGAGACTGACTTTGGGAAGAATATCTGGGTTATTGGTGCCACCGCATCCTCAGTACTTTGGGGGACTCACCAAGTGTTGGGACATTGGGTGTACACTGTGAGCAGAGGGGTACTATTGTTGCATATGTTTAGTATATGTTATTGTGTGTGTACAGTAAAGATCCATTATATACCTGTGTGTGTACAGTAAAGATCCATTATATACCTGTGTGTATTATTCATTACTGTAATGGTTCCTGTGAGGGGGTTATCCCGTCAACACTGAGATCCCTCACAGGTGGAGGCGCTGCACTAAAGGAGAAACCGCTCAACCCAGGCTCCCAGTTGTGGAGGCGTAGGCCTCCTGTGAGCAACAGGTACAGCAGCATGTGTAGTCGCCGCATAGTTTCCCTTAGGCGTAGGGAAAGGGGGGTACACCTGTATCTATAAATCAGACTTTAGTAGTGATAGTAAATACAGTACACAGCCTACAGGAGAACAGTAATAATTTGAAAGTCTGTGGAGACCAACCATAATCCATGGGCAACAGTTTGAGAACCCCTATAGAATATAACTTGGGATGATATAGCCGACCGATTGACGTACCTCTTGTATGTAAACCTGATGCTGTTGTGAAGGGTTCGTGATGCCTGCCTCCGCCAGTTGACCACGGGTCTCTCTTGCTGGAGTTGGCTTCTCTCCAGCCTGGTCCTGCTCAGGTTTCCGAGAGGGGGGCAAAGGCTGGAGAAACAGTCACAAGGGGTCCTACGGAGGATGGTGTCCAAAAACATGTCTTCTTCTTCCTCCTCTCCCTCAGTCTGTCCACGATGCCTCTGGGATCCTCTCAGATGCCACGCCCGGTGAATACTGCAGCTAACAAAAAACAGGGTATGCAGTACAGTACCTAAAGTATTCTGCATCTTACTGTATGCAGCATGAGTTTGTAACATGGGGAAAATACAGGTCTTCCCTACCGTCCCCACACCTCATACTCCCTTAATTAACCTTCTCCCCCTGCCGCCTACTCCTCCAGTCTGACATCTTTACGCTCTTCAAAACTCCCCTACAGGAAACACGTAACATTCCCCGGATTTTTGGAGCAGGTCATGAAAATTGATGACTTTTTTGGACAATGGATCCTCATTGGCCATTGATGTGTCCTGTGGTTCTTACCTTTCTCCTCTGTGCCATGATCAGGCCGGGTTTTAAGGAAGGTCACCAATATCCATTGACATGCAAATGAGGTGGAATAATGCGTGTGCAAATGGCTTAGTCCTTAAAACCTGGAGAGGCGAGAGAGCCAATCACTGGCGGCACGGAGAAGCAGAGCGACTTCCTCTGCTTCAGGACGCCTCCCGGGTCTCATATTTGGGGTTCAGAACAGCACTTTATTTAGCACTGTTTATGTCGCTACTCCCTAGATGAGTATAATAGGCAGGCTGAGTCTTATAAAGGGGTCCTCGGACTCCGAAAGTGAACTAACAGCAGCGGCGGCGTGTTCTACACGCCCCGCAGCACCCACATGAGCGCACACTCTCTCTCGTGGTAAGAACACAATACACACACACAGCGCACTCTTTTGTGGTAAGACTGTTCTACACGCAGGAGAAAACACAAACGTTATCCCAGGGGGATCCATGTACTCATTTATTTGCCACAACCCATCCTCACACTGGGGAGCCCCGACAGCTTGAAACAGCTGTCCGTGAGTAGGTTACTGGCCCCGCACTTCTGTAACCTGTGTGTAATCCAGCGAGCAGAAGCTTAGAGGGGCCCCATGTTAAAATGGATATGAAGTAAAAGATGACAGTGTGTGCTCATTTGCATGTCATTACCCAGAACCCCCGGCTGCAGTGGAAGCAGGGTATGCTGTGCGAGGTTGGGGAATTGTCACAGCTGTGAATGTGTTCACAAGTAATCCTTACTATAGGGGGAATACAGTATTTCTACGGAAGGCGTCCGCATTGAAGCGCAGTTAAAGTAACAGCGCTTTCCTGCCAGCTTCGGGGGGACTGTCCCGTAAAGCGCAATGGTACTTACTAGCGCTGATAAGATGCATGGTAAGTCCACTCACATGGGGCCACGCAAATCAGGTGACGGTGACATGTTTAATCAGCTGTTTGTAGGGAACAGGGACAGAACCCCAAGAATAAAGACCATGTCTCCCCTCCCAGTTTGTACTCCAGCCCCACTCCTCATCACTTTCTAACCGCGACACTCACTCCCTTGTTCAATAAACCGGACTCAGAACTCGGGTCCCTCCCGTGTCCCCACAAACCCCGGCCTGTGTAAGAACAATGTGACATGGGTGAGAAGGGCTTAGGGCAGGGGCGGCCAACCCCAGTCCTCAAGGGCAACCAACAGGTCAGGTTTTAAGGATATCCCTGCTTCAGCACAGGTGGGGCAGTCGAAGATTGAGCCACTGATTCAGACCAGTGTGCTGAAGCAGGGATATCCTTAAAACCTGACCTGTTGGTGGTCCTTGTACACTGGAGTTGGCCACTCCTGGTCTTGGGATTTACTGTCCATGGTCTCTCCAACATGGTTGCCTGTGCGTCTGACTTTCAGCCACGGAGCGAGCGTCTGTGGATGCATCTCATCTGCGCGTCACTAGGCTGGAACAAACCAACCCAACCCAACATGGCCACTGCTTTCATTCACAACAAAAACACGGAAAGTGACAAATTGTTTAGACCTAAAAATACATGTTTTTTTCCCCAAGTTTCAACACGAGGCCAGAAACACAAAAGGGAAAGTTATACATATCACAACGATTATTGCACTTCGATCACTAGGTGCAGCTCAGATGGGCTTCATTTCACCTACCCAAGTGTCTCGGAGAAGTTCTCACTGCTGATATAGCCACATGGTTAATGTTTGCGCTGGGTGTCTCCTCTTTCCCAAGGGCTTCCCATCTTCTGGCCACCTGAAGCTGGAGAGATGGCCTCTAACACAGTCTCCCGCTGGGACCCATTCTCTCTGCCACCTCCCTGCCACCTCCCGGCCTGCTGGGTGCCAGGTAGCCCTGAAGCATTGTGACATAGGATGTGCCTTCAGCCTGAGTGTGCCATGGCCAGCATCTTCATCTCTTCAAGGCTTCGGCGCTGTGAGTGTCCCACTTATGGATGAGACGGGGGCAACAATGATTGAGCAACTCTGCACTTCTATACCATGTAACTGACGCTTGTACCCCTGACGCTTGTACCCCTGACGCTTGTACCCCTGACGCTTGTACCCCTGACGCTTGTACCCCTGACGCTTGTATCCCTAACGCTTGTACCCCTGACGCTTGTACCCCTAACGCTTGTACCCCTAACGCTTGTACCCCTGATGCTTGTACCCCTAACGCTTGTACCCCTGACGCTTGTACCCACCTGTCTTTCTATAGCCGCGTATTGAAGCATCCGTCCAATTACATTATAATATTGTAAGACACGCAGAGTAACCGCTGCGGTAATACATTAACAAATCCCGCAAACACATGACCCAGAGGAAGATACCTAGCGTTCATGCGACACCTCCCACCCTCCCGCAGAACCCCGGGGGTAAATGCTGAGACCCCCTAAACGCAGCACAACATTGGCCTGAGCGCAGTGTTCGATGTGACGGTACGTGGGGGCGTAAAGTAGCGTTATTTCTGTGTTTGACGAGATGCTGGGTCTCCCTGTTTGTGGACATGCGCTGATCAGGACAAACCCCACAGAATGTGCAGTGAGGAGGAGAGACTCAGTGAGTAAGGGCGGGAGCGGCTCAGTGAGTAAGGGCTGGAGCGGCTCAGTGAGTAAGGGCTGGAGGAGAGACTCAGTGAGTAAGGGCTGGAGCGGCTCAGTGAGTAAGGGCTGGAGGAGAGACTCAGTGAGTAAGGGCTGGAGCGGCTCAGTGAGTAAGGGCTGGACGAGAGGCTCAGTGAGTAAGGGCTGGAGCGGCTCAGTGAGTAAGGGCTGGAGGAGAGGCTCAGTGAGTAAGGGCTGGAGCGGCTCAGTGAGTAAGGGCTGGAGCGGCTCAGTGAGTAAGGGCTGGAGGAGAGGCTCAGTGAGTAAGGGCTGGAGCGGCTCAGTGAGTAAGGGCTGGAGGAGAGACTCAGTGAGTAAGAGCTGGAGCGGCTCAGTGAGTAAGGGCTGGAGGAGAGACTCAGTGAGTAAGGGCTGGAGCGGCTCAGTGAGTAAGGGCTGGACGAGAGGCTCAGTGAGTAAGGGCTGGAGCGGCTCAGTGAGTAAGGGCTGGAGGAGAGGCTCAGTGAGTAAGGGCTGGAGCGGCTCAGTGAGTAAGGGCTGGAGCGGCTCAGTGAGTAAGGGCTGGAGCGGCTCAGTGAGTAAGGGCTGGAGCAGAGGCTCAGTGAGTAAGGGCTGGAGCGGCTCAGTGAGTAAGGGCTGGATCGGCTCAGTGAGTAAGGGCTGGAGCGGCTCAGTGAGTAAGGGCTGGAGCGGCTCAGTGAGTAAGGGCTGGAGCAGAGGCTCAGTGAGTAAGGGCTGGAGCAGAGGCTCAGTGAGTAAGGACTGGAGCAGAAGCTCCGTGAGTAAGGGCTGGAGCGGCTCAGTGAGTAAGGGCTGGAGCGGCTCAGTGAGTAAGGGCTGGATCGGCTCAGTGAGTAAGGGCTGGAGCGGCTCAGTGAGTAAGGGCTGGATCGGCTCAGTGAGTAAGGGCTGGAGCGGCTCAGTGAGTAAGGGCTGGAGCGGCTCAGTGAGTAGGGGCTGGAGCAGAGGCTCAGTGAGTAAGGGCTGGAGCAGAGGCTCAGTGAGTAAGGGCTGGAGCGGCTCAGTGAGTAGGGGCTGGAGCAGAGGCTCAGTGAGTAAGGGCTGGAGCAGAGGCTCAGTGAGTAAGGGCTGGAGCGGCTCAGTGAGTACGGGCTGGAGCGGCTCAGTGAGTAAGGGCTGGAGCAGAGGCTCAGTGAGTATGGGCTGGAGAGGCTCAGTGAGTAAAGGCTGAAGCAGAGGCTCAGTGAGTATGGGCTGAAGGAGAGGCTCAGCGAGTAAAGGCTGAAGGAGAGGCTCAGTGAGTAAAGGCTGAAGGAGAGGCTCCGTGAGTATGGGCTGAAGGAGAGGCTCAGTGAGTAAAGGCTGAAGGAGAGGCTCAGCGAGTAAAGGCTGAAGGAGAGGCTCAGCGAGTAAAGGCTGAAGGAGAGGCTCAGTGAGTATAGGCTGAAGGAGAGGCTCAGTAAGTAAAGGCTGAAGGAGAGGCTCAGTGAGTAAAGGCTGAAGGAGAGGCTCAGTGAGTAAAGGCTGAAGGAGAGGCTGAGTGAGTAAAGGCTGAAGGAGAGGCTCAGTGAGTAAAGGCTGAAGGAGAGGCTCAGTGAGTAAAGGCTGAAGGAGAGGCTCAGTGAGTAAAGGCTGAAGGAGGGGCTCAGTGAGTAAAGGCTGAAGGAGGGGCTCAGTGAGTAAAGGCTGAAGGAGGGGCTCAGTGAGTAAAGGCTGAAGGAGCAGCTCTGTGAGTAAAGGCTGAAGGAGAGGCTCAGTGAGTAAAGGCTGAAGGAGAGGCTCAGCGAGTAAAGGCTGAAGGAGAGGCTCAGCGAGTAAAGGCTGAAGGAGAGGCTCAGCGAGTAAAGGCTGAAGGAGAGGCTCAGCGAGTAAAGGCTGAAGGAGAGGCTCAGCGAGTAAAGGCTGAAGGAGAGGCTCAGCGAGTAAAGGCTGAAGGAGAGGCTCAGTGAGTAAAGGCTGAAGGAGAGGCTCAGTGAGTAAAGGCTGAAGGAGAGGCTGAGTGAGTAAAGGCTGAAGGAGAGGCTCAGTGAGTAAAGGCTGAAGGAGAGGCTCAGTGAGTAAAGGCTGAAGGAGAGGCTCAGTGAGTAAAGGCTGAAGGAGAGGCTCAGTGAGTAGAGGCTGAAGGAGGGGCTCAGTGAGTAAAGGCTGAAGGAGGGGCTCAGTGAGTAAAGGCTGAAGGAGAGGCTCAGTGAGTAAAGGCTGAAGGAGGGGCTCAGTGAGTAAAGGCTGAAGGAGAGGCTCTGTGAGTAAAGACTGAAGGAGAGGCTCAGTGAGTAAAGGCAGAAGGAGAGGCTCAGTGAGTAAAGGCTGAAGGAGGGGCTCAGTGAGTAAAGGCTGAAGGAGGGGCTCAGTGAGTAAAGGCTGAAGGAGAGGCTCTGTGAGTAAAGACTGAAGGAGAGGCTCAGTGAGTAAAGGCAGAAGGAGAGGCTCAGTGAGTAAAGGCTGAAGGAGAGGCTCTGTGAGTAAAGACTGAAGGAGAGGCTCAGTGAGTAATGGCAGAAGGAGAGGCTCAGTGAGTAAAGGCTGAAGGAGAGGCTCAGCGAGTAAAGGCTGAAGGAGAGGCTCAGCGAGTAAATGCTGAAGGAAAGTCTCAGTGAATAAAGGCTGAAGGAGAGGCTCAGCGAGTAAAGGCTGAAGGAGAGGCTCAGTGAGTAAAGGCTGCAGGAGCGGCTCAGTGAGTAAAGGCTGAAGGAGAGGCTCAGTGAGTAAAGGCTGAAGGAGAGGCTCTGTGAGTAAAGACTGAAGGAGAGGCTCAGTGAGTAATGGCAGAAGGAGAGGCTCAGTGAGTAAAGGCTGAAGGAGAGGCTCAGTGAGTAAAGGCTGAAGGAGAGGCTCAGCGAGTAAAGGCTGAAGGAGAGGCTCAGAGAGTAAAGGCTGAAGGAGAGGCTCAGCGAGTAAAGGCTGAAGGAGAGGCTCTGTGAGTAAAGGCTGAAGGAGAGGCTCAGTGAGTAAAGGCTGCAGGAGCGGCTCAGTGAGTAAAGGCTGCAGGAGCGGCTCAGTGAGTAAAGGCTGAAGGAGAGGCTCAGCGAGTAAAGGCTGAAGGAGAGGCTCAGCGAGTAAAGGCTGAAGGAGAGTCTCAGTGAGTAAAGGCTGAAGGAGAGGCTCAGCGAGTAAAGGCTGAAGGAGAGGCTCAGTGAGTAAAGGCTGCAGGAAAGTCTCAGTGAGTAAAGGCTGAAGGAGAGGCTCAGTGAGTAAAGGCTGAAGGAGAGGCTCTGTGAGTAAAGACTGAAGGAGAGGCTCAGTGAGTAAAGGCAGAAGGAGAGGCTCAGTGAGTAAAGGCTGAAGGAGAGGCTCTGTGAGTAAAGACTGAAGGGGAGGCTCAGTGAGTAATGGCAGAAGGAGAGGCTCAGTGAGTAAAGGCTGAAGGAGAGGCTCAGTGAGTAAATGCTGAAGGAAAGTCTCAGTGAGTAAAGGCTGAAGGAGAGGCTCAGTGAGTAAAGGCTGAAGGAGAGGCTCTGTGAGTAAAGACTGAAGGAGAGGCTCAGTGAGTAAAGGCAGAAGGAGAGGCTCAGTGAGTAAAGGCTGAAGGAGAGGCTCTGTGAGTAAAGACTGAAGGGGAGGCTCAGTGAGTAATGGCAGAAGGAGAGGCTCAGTGAGTAAAGGCTGAAGGAGAGGCTCAGTGAGTAAAGGCTGAAGTAGAGGCTCAGCGAGTAAAGGCTGAAGGAGAGGCTCAGTGAGTAAAGGCTGAAGGAGAGGCTCAGCGAGTAAAGGCTGAAGGAGAGGCTCTGTGAGTAAAGGCTGAAGGAGAGGCTCAGTGAGTAAAGGCTGCAGGAGCGGCTCAGTGAGTAAAGGCTGCAGGAGCGGCTCAGTGAGTAAAGGCTGAAGGAGAGGCTCAGCGAGTAAAGGCTGCAGGAGCGGCTCTGTGAGTAAAGACTGAAGGAGAGGCTCAGCGAGTAAAGGCTGAAGGAGAGGCTCAGCGAGTAAAGGCAGAAGGAGAGGCTCAGCGAGTAAAGGCTGAAGGAGAGGCTCAGCGAGTAAAGGCTGAAGGAGAGGCTCAGCGAGTAAAGGCTGAAGGAGAGGCTCAGTGAGTAAAGGCTGAAGGAGAGGCTCAGCGAGTAAAGGTTGAAGGAGAGGCTCAGCGAGTAAAGGCTGCAGGAGCGGCTCAGTGAGTAAAGGCTGAAGGAGAGGCTCAGTGAGTAAAGGCTGAAGGAGAGGCTCAGTGAGTAAAGGCTGCAGGAGCGGCTCAGTGAGTAAAGGCTGCAGGAGCGGCTCAGCGAGTAAAGGCTGAAGGAGAGGCTCAGTGAGTAAAGGCTGAAGGAGAGGCTCAGCGAGTAAAGGCTGAAGGAGAGGCTCAGCGAGTAAAGGCAGAAGGAGAGGCTCAGCGAGTAAAGGCTGAAGGAGAGGCTCAGCGAGTAAAGGCTGAAGGAGCGGCTCAGTCAGTAAAGGCTGAAGGAGAGGCTCAGTGAATAAAGGCTGAAGGAGGGGCTCAGTGAGTAAAGGCTGAAGGAGAGGCTCGGTGAATAAAGGCTGAAGGAGGGGCTCAGTGAGTAAAGGCTGAAGGAGAGGCTCAGTGAGTAAAGGCTGAAGGAGAGGCTCAGCGAGTAAAGGCTGCAGGAGCGGCTCAGTGAGTAAAGGCTGCAGGAGAGGCTCAGTGAGTAAAGGCTGAAGGAGAGGCTCAGTGAGTAAAGGCTGAAGGAGAGGCTCAGCGAGTAAAGGCTGCAGGAGCGGCTCAGTGAGTAAAGGCTGCAGGAGAGGCTCAGTGAGTAAAGGCTGAAGGAGAGGCTCAGTGAGTAAAGGCTGCAGGAGCGGCTCAGTGAGTAAAGGCTGCAGGAGCGGCTCAGTGAGTAAAGGCTGAAGGAGAGGCTCAGTGAGTAAAGGCTGAAGGAGAGGCTCAGTGAGTAAAGGCTGCAGGAGCGGCTCAGTGAGTAAAGGCTGCAGGAGCGGCTCAGTGAGTAAAGGCTGCAGGAGCGGCTCAGTGAGTAAAGGCTGAAGGAGAGGCTCAGTGAGTAAAGGCTGAAGGAGAGGCTCAGTGAGTAAAGGCTGAAGGAGAGGCTCAGTGAGTAAAGGCTGAAGGAGAGGCTCAGTGAGTAAAGGCTGAAGGAGAGGCTCGGTGAGTAAAGGCTGAAGGAGAGGCTCGGTGAGTAAAGGCTGAAGGAGAGGCTCAGTGAGTAAAGGCTGAAGGAGAGGCTCAGTGAGTAAAGGCTGAAGGAGAGGCTCAGTGAGTAAAGGCTGAAGGAGAGGCTCAGTGAGTAAAGGCTGAAGGAGAGGCTCGGTGAGTAAAGGCTGAAGGAGAGGCTCGGTGAGTAAAGGCTGAAGGAGAGGCTCAGTGAGTAAAGGCTGAAGGAGAGGCTCAGTGAGTAAAGGCTGAAGGAGAGGCTCAGTGAGTAAAGGCTGAAGGAGAGGCTCAGTGAGTAAAGGCTGAAGGAGAGGCTCAGTGAGTAAAGGCTGAAGGAGAGGCTCGGTGAGTAAAGGCTGAAGGAGAGGCTCGGTGAGTAAAGGCTGAAGGAGAGGCTCAGTGAGTAAAGGCTGAAGGAGAGGCTCAGTGAGTAAAGGCTGAAGGAGAGGCTCAGTGAGTAAAGGCTGAAGGAGAGGCTCAGTGAGTAAAGGCTGAAGGAGAGGCTCGGTGAGTAAAGGCTGAAGGAGAGGCTCGGTGAGTAAAGGCTGAAGGAGAGGCTCAGTGAGTAAAGGCACTGACTGTGCAAACAGTGACACTGACTTTGAAGCCGGGGAGGCTGGTTCATGTCACACAGTAGGGCTGTGTCTCGCATAGTACTTCATGCTAAGAGAAACTGAGACGCTAACTTGCGCCCGCCATAACCCAGCCCCCTCCCCCGTCACAGGCCAGCCCACATCAGACCCCTCCCCCGCCATAACCCAGCCCACATCAGACCCCTCCCCCGTCACAGGCCAGCCCCCCACATCACAGACCACCGCGTCACAGGCCAGCCCCCCACATCACAGGCCAGCCCCCCACATCACAGACCAGCGCGTCACAGGCCAGCCCCCCCACATCACAGACCAGCGCGTCACAGGCCAGCCCCCCCACATCACAGACCAGCGCGTCACAGGCCAGCCCCCCACATCACAGACCAGCGCGTCACAGGCCAGCCCCCCCACATCACAGACCACCGCGTCACAGGCCAGCCCCCCACATCACAGACCAGCGCGTCACAGGCCAGCCCCCCACATCACAGACCAGCGCGTCACAGGCCAGCCCCCCCACATCACAGACCACCGCGTCACAGGCCAGCCCCCCACATCACAGACCACCGCGTCACAGGCCAGCCCCCCACATCACAGACCAGCGCGTCACAGGCCAGCCCCCCCACATCACAGACCAGCGCGTCACAGGCCAGCCCCCCACATCACAGGCCAGCCCCCCACATCACAGACCCCTCCCCCGTCACAGGCCAGCCCCCCCACATCACAGACCACCGCGTCACAGGCCAGCCCCCCCACATCACAGACCCCTCCCCCGTCACAGGCCAGCCCCCCACATCACAGACCACCGCGTCACAGGCCAGCCCCCCCAAATCACAGACCACCGCGTCACAGGCCAGCCCCCCACATCACAGACCAGCCCCCCCAAATCACAGACCACCGCATCACAGGCCAGCCCCCCCACATCACAGACCAGCGCGTCACAGGCCAGCCACCCCACATCACAGACCAGCGCGTCACAGGCCAGCCCCCCCACATCACAGACCACCGCGTCACAGGCCAGCCCCCCCAAATCACAGACCACCGCGTCACAGGCCAGCCCCCCCACATCACAGACCAGCGCGTCACAGGCCAGCCCCCCACATCACAGGCCAGCCCCCCACATCACAGACCCCTCCCCCGTCACAGGCCAGCCCCCCCACATCACAGACCACCGCGTCACAGGCCAGCCCCCCCACATCACAGACCAGCGCGTCACAGGCCAGCCCCCCACATCACAGACCAGCCCCCCCAAATCACAGACCAGCGCGTCACAGGCCAGCCCCCCCACATCACAGACCAGCGCGTCACAGGCCAGCCCCCCACATCACAGACCAGCGCGTCACAGGCCAGCCCCCCCACATCACAGACCACCGCGTCACAGGCCAGCCCCCCCACATCACAGACCAGCGCGTCACAGGCCAGCCCCCCCACATCACAGACCAGCGCGTCACAGGCCAGCCCCCCCACATCACAGACCACCGCGTCACAGGCCAGCCCCCCACATCACAGACCAGCGCGTCACAGGCCAGCCCCCCCACATCACAGACCAGCGCGTCACAGGCCAGCCCCCCCACATCACAGACCAGCGCGTCACAGGCCAGCCCCCCACATCACAGGCCAGCCCCCCACATCACAGACCCCTCCCCCGTCACAGGCCAGCCCCCCCAAATCACAGACCACCGCGTCACAGGCCAGCCCCCCAAATCACAGACCAGCGCGTCACAGGCCAGCCCCCCAAATCACAGACCACCGCGTCACAGGCCAGCCCCCCACATCACAGACCAGCGCGTCACAGGCCAGCCCCCCCACATCACAGACCAGCGCGTCACAGGCCAGCCCCCCCACATCACAGACCAGCGCGTCACAGGCCAGCCCCCCCACATCACAGACCACCGCGTCACAGGCCAGCCCCCCACACATCACAGACCAGCGCGTCACAGGCCAGCCCCCCACATCACAGACCAGCGCGTCACAGGCCAGCCCCCCCACATCACAGACCACCGCGTCACAGGCCAGCCCCCCACACATCACAGACCAGCGCGTCACAGGCCAGCCCCCCCACATCACAGACCAGCGCGTCACAGGCCAGCCCCCGTGTGCCGGGTGGGTGTAACCAGGCTATGTAATAAAGGTTACGCCCGCTGGTTACCCCTGAATCCGTGGGGTCCCTGGTACCTCCATAAGCCAGGGGCCAGGGGCCATGGGCCAGGGGCCAGGCACAATACATGCTGAAAATAAAATGACCCTGTTATTTCCTATTCCCTTAGCCCTTGTTTCAGTTTTAGGGGGAATATTTGGTTGGAAATACAATTATTTTGGTTGCAGGAGTTGAGGGGCCAACGTTGCTGGTAGTCGTTTAATTCTCCCCAGCGGGGAGGGAGGGGCATGATTTGCCGGTACGCAGGGTGAATTACACCGGGGCTTCCCTGTGTCCCCCAGAATCCTCGATTTCAAGCCCAAATATCCCCAAGTTATTTCCCTTATAAGTATAAGGTTCCTCAAAGTATATTCTGTAATAAAGTGTACTTTATATCGTGTTCTGCGTTTACTGTAAGGCTCTATACAGACAGCCCAGGCATATGGTGAAGGTGCCAGCTAGTCTGCGTAGAGTCCCTGGATGGAGGAGGAGACGGGATGTTGAGAGGTGTCGGGGTGCTGAGTGGACGGGGCAGGGCAGAGTACTGGTTCTCCAGAACAGAGACCCCAGTGGGAAACCTTCTGGTCTGCTGGACGCAGTGGCGCCTGCCCAGCGGGAGGCAATGGACTGGCTAAGGAAAAGATGGCGATCGTAGGTGCTTTTCCTATATGTCCCGCCCACGGAGCGTCTCGAGTCGGTTCAACACGCCCCCTGCCTCTGACATCAGCCATATGAGCCCTGCTCTGATTGGCTGCTGAGAATACTCCCACGCTCTGAGTGGCTGAAAGGCTCTGTCCATGTTAAAACATAGGGCATAGTTGTCTCTAAAAGGGGCTGCTGCAGATCAGGGCTCTCTCTCTCAATCTTTTCAGACTTATAGATAGTCTTGGGACTGGCCCAGTGACGCGCCGGTAAGGCTTCCCCGGGGCATTGCGATGCCAGGGCCTCCTAGCCCAGCTGAGGACTGGTTCTGAGGAGGGAAGTTACCTGTTCCAGGTGTATTCCAGCTCCGTGGAGGGAACAAGGTCAGCCTGTGCTGAAGCGGGCGTCTTGCACCTAGGAAAGCCTAGTTTTTACCCCCAGACCCCAGTAAGTGTGTATATTCTCTGTATTTTGTATTTCTGTGTGTTTCCGAGGTCTTATCCAAATAAACCTCATTTTATTTCATTACTGTGTTTTACCTGTTTACCGATCCCTTAAATATAAATGTGTTAAAAGTCCTGGGCTACCGTGACATCCCTCGTCACAGGTCAGGCCCCCCCCTCACAGGTCAGGCCCCCCCCCCCGCGTCACAGGTCAGGTCCCCCCCCTCGTCACAGGCCAGGCCCCCCCCACCCGTGTCACAGGACAGGCCCCCCCCGTGTCACAGGACAGGCCCCCCCCGCGTCACAGGACATGCCCCCCCCGCGTCACAGGACATGCCCCCCCGCGTCACAGGCCGGGCCCCCCCCCCCTGCGTCAAAGGCCGGGCCCCCCCCCCCCTGCGTCACAGGCCAGGCCCCCCCCCCTGCGTCACAGGCCAGCCCCCCCCCCTGTGTCACAGGCCAGGCCCCCCCCGCGTCACAGGCCGGGCCCCCCCCCGCATCACAGGCCGGGCCCCCCCCACGTCACAGGCCAGGCCCCCCCCGCGTCACACACAAAAGGCCCGCGAAAAATATGAAACTGACATTGACGCGCACCACGCCAATTTACAAAGGGCTTGGGAGAACACTGAACTTGAAATGAGTAATGTGGCGGACGTTAGCGATCAGGAAAGGCAGATCAAGCTATTACTCAGGTTAAGCCATGCCACAGACGTTACGTAGCGCTGTCACAGGCATATTTCACCTATCTGACAAGGACTAACACAAACTAACACTAACGCGGGAACGCGACCTGCAAAAGGCGATTGACCTAGAACGTGACGGCATCGTGCAGACCGCCATCACGGACGCCCAGAGTGAGAGAAAAGAGCTCCTCCTGGAGACCGCATCGCAGCGCTCCAGCACATCCAGGCGCTCATCAAAGTCAGCAAGATCAGCGCAATCTCACATGTCTAGCGCGAGCTCAAAGGCCACGCAGGCACGAGCCAACGCATAGGCCGCACGTGCCAGGGCCGCATACGCTCAGAAAGAAGCGGACATGAAACTAGAAAGGGCCCGCATAGAAGAGGAGGAGCAGACAGCTACTGCCACCGCCGCTGCAGCCACTGCCACCGCTGCGTGTAAAAAGACAGAGGTGGACGTTATCCTAGAGGCCCCAAGTCAAGAGAGGGAAGCCGCCGCCGCCATAGCCCAAGCTGAAGTCTTAGAAAAAGCCGTGCAACAGGATGGCGGGGAGCAACCATACAGACGGATAATCTCAGAGGACTCAGTCCAACGCACTGAGGACTATGTAAGGAGCCTCTTCAGCGTAAACACCAGCGCACCATCTCAATACGACGGGAGTGATTCGACAGACACCGAAGACTTGCTAGGTCCACGTGGAGAAGACGCTGTTCCTTTAAGGGTATACGCTTACAGTCGCAACAGTGATCCACACGCCAGCGCGCACACGGACGCATTACAACAGGCTCGCAATCCAAGCACACCTACACGGGAAAACGCAGCCCCTCACACTGACCAGCAGTCATCACACGTCCACGCCAAGGAAGAGGCGACCGCAAGGACCCTCCCGGCAACTACCTCAGAACGCGACCAACACGCCGATGCCTCAGGCCTGACATACATGGGCAAGTACATGATCCGGCGTGACCTGGTGCAAATAGGACTAACCAACTTCGACGACCGTCCAGAGAACTACCGAATAGGGAAGTTCACGTTCAAGGACGCAATCAAGAGCCTGGACTTCTCTGCAAGGGAAGAACTCAGCCTGCTAACCAAATGGCTGGGGAAGGAATCCATAGAGCATGTGAAGAGACTCAGGGCAGCGAACGTGAACCACTTCCAAGTAGGTCTTGACCTAGTATGGGAAAGGCTAGAAGAGTGCTATGGTAGCCCCGAAGCAGTCGAGGATTCGCTCTTCAAAAGAGTCAACAGCTTTCCCAGGATCACAGCCAAAGACTGCTCGAAGTTACGAGAGCTCGGGGATCTGCTGCAGGAGCTGGAGCTTGCAAGAACAGACCAATCCCTGACAGGTCTCAACGGCCTAGACTCAGCTCGCGGAGTGAGACCCATCTTGGAGAAGCTACCCTACAACCTCCAAGAAAGATGGACGTCACAAGGCTCCAAATACAAAAGGGAGAAGCAAGTCGCCTTCCCTCCCTTCTCCTTCTTGAGCTTCATCCGCGAAGCGGCAAAGACAAGGAACGCTCCCAGTTTCATCTTAGGTGCGCAGACCACACACAGTGCAAGGAACCTGAGGAATGAGAGACCAGCGGCGAGATATGGTAATGCTAGAACACCTATCTCGGTCCACAGGACGGACGTGTCCCCCACGACCCAAACAACTCCCGACCAGTCAGTCGCCGGAGACAAGAAACCAAGGGACCCAAACGGAATGTCCCATACACAAGAAGCCACACCCACTTAACAGGTGCTTCGGGTTCAGGATGAAGTCCATAGAGGAACACAAGAAGTTACTCGGAGAATTCGGAGTCTGCTTCAGGTGCTGCAATTCCACGTGTCACCAAGCCAAAGACTGTAAAGAGGCCATCAAATGTGCAGTGTGTAAAAGTGACAAGCACGTAACATCTCTACATCCAGAGGCGCTGACACTCCACCAACTCAACAACCTATCCTCCATAGCGGAGCATGGCGGGGAGGAAGGAGAAGGAGAGCCAACATCTGTCACGTCTCAGTGCACCGAGGTTTGCGGAAAAGTACGTGATAAAGGGTCCTGCTCCAAAATATGCCTTGTCGCAGTGCACCCCCAGGGACAACCTGAGAGGGCAATCCGGATATATGCAATCCTCGATGATCAAAGTAACAGATCATTGGCGAATACGGAATTCTTCAACTTATTCAACGCACAAGACAATGCCTCATCCTACACCCTCAGAACCTCTGCAGGGTTAACTGAGACAACAGGGAGAAGAGCAAAGGGCTATGTTATACGTTCAGTGGACAACAGAGTGAAGATAGCTCTCCCCACACTCGAGTGCAACTACATGGCTGCAAACAGGGATGAGATTCTCACACAAGACGTGGCACGCCATCACCCACACCTCAGAGGAATAGCCAACTACATTCCGCCGGTAGAACAAGGCGCCAAGATCTTGCTGCTGCTCGGTAGGGACCTCCTGAGGGTACATAAAGTCCGTAAACATAACGGACCCCACAACGCACCATACGCCCAAAGACTTGACCTGGGATGGGTGATAGTGGGCAACGTGTGTACTGATAAAGGACACGAACCAGACTATGTTGACGCCCGCAGAACGGTGATAACAGAATGCGGACACACATCCCTCTCCGAACCATGTGTTGGCCATCTCCAAGTGACAGGAAGGCCAAGTGAGGAGAAGAGACAAGGTCATACCCCTGAGATCAACAAAACCATCTTCGCATCAGGGGAATGTGACAATGGCCTAGGATGCTCAGTAGTCCAGACCACTAAGGACGATGAGTCGACTCCACTCAAGGAAGAAAGTATCCTCCTGAAGGTGACCGACAAAAGGATCTTCCAAAGGAAAAGAAACAATCGGACGGTCCTCCTGCGAGCAATGGCACAGCTAAGACATACAGTCATTCCTCTCCGCAGAATACCAAGTGGCAAAGCAGCCAGCTGCCATGGCTGGCATAGCCGCAAAAGATTGCGCCTTGCAGGTGAAATTACAGTGGCAAAAAGACTGTCCTCTCACACGTCTAAAAAGAGACAGTCGCAGAGACATTTTACGAAAGGATTTACACGGACAAAAGAGGCTGTTCTTCGTCATGTACAGGGAGAAAACAACCTCCTGAAAGGAACTAACAAAGAGATACGAAGATACAGCACCAAAATACGTGGAGACGTTCTCGTGCAAGAGAAACATTCTGAGGACTTAGGATGCACAGCGTTCCAGACATCAAGAGACGACCACGCAAGCGACCTTAGGAACTTGGATCCGGGGACCGACACGCCTCCCATACAGCGGAGTCTTGGGATAAGCTGGAATCTTAAAACAGACGCATTCACATTCCAGGTGTCCATCGAGGGAAAACCCTACACCCGACGCGGGGTCCTGTCCATGGTCAATAGTCTTTACGACCCGCTGGTGTTCGTGGCTCCAGTCACCATACAAGGGAAGTCTCTTCTCCGAGAAATGCCCTTCGAGAAGCAGGACTGGGACACCCCACTACCTCCAGAAAGACGGAAAGAGTGGGAAACATGGAAGGACTCTTTGAAGATCCTAGAGCAGCTTCAGATCCCACGCCCCTACTCACCCACATCTCTCACCGCTGCACACAGCAAAGAGCTTTGCTTGTTCCAAGGCGCCTCTACAAAGGCCAATTGCAGCGGTAGCCTACTTAAAAACCACGGATGTGTATGGAGGCGACCATGTCAGGTTCATACTCAGCAAGGGTAAAGTGGTGCCACAACGCGACCACACTATACCCAGACTTGAGCCATGTGGCGCAGTATCAGTGGTAGAACTGGCAGAACTCGTCAAAAATGAAATTGACTGCAAACCAGATGCTGTCAGGCTCTATACAGATAACAAGGTGGTACTGGGTTGCATAAGCAACGAGAAAAGAAGATTCCACATATACGTGGCCAACCGTGCAGAAAGAATCAGGAAGTCAAGCCAACCAGAACAATGGTACCATGTACCCACAGACCAAAATCCTGCAGACCATGCCACCAGATCAGTGCCCCCAGTGCAACTACAGAACACATCGTGGATCACAGGACCAACGTTTCTAACGCAGCACGCGGAAACGCCATCAACCCCAGTTGACGACTTTGAACTTGTGGATCCAGAGGAGGGCATGGAGACAAGGCTTCAAGAAATCCATGTTACTCACGAATATACGGCCCAGAAACACCCTCAGAAGATTCTTTGCCATCAGAGGACCAGCCAGACAAATATGCTCCGACTGCGGAACCAATTTCATTGGGGCATGTGAAGGATTACAAACAGGCACTAAACAGTGCCGGAGACTTTTGCACAAAGACATTTTGGTGCAACCATCTAACCTGGACTGGAACGGTGCATCCTGGCCTCCCTTACCAGAAGATTTTGGCCAAAGGACTTTGACGCCAGTGGTACCGGCCGGTATCGCCTCGCTATGTGGACATGGACTTTTGCATTGTTATGTTATGTTTGCATTGCACATATGTTCCACATATTCTATTATATAGTGGTATCTCCAGATACCAGACGGGGAGTGTCCTGGAACAAGAATCATAGTTCTGTTCTTTTCCCCCCCTTTTTGCAGCTCTGCCTGCTGGCCCTTTATGTAGTAGTATTTTCCCTGCAGTTATTATTCCCAGTGCAGGTGAAATGGATACATTAGTTATTTTCTCTATCTCCTAACCTCCTGGAAGTGGTTGCTATGACAACCCCTGTTATTCCCCTGGCATAGTGGACTGTTCCATTACCCCCTGCCTGTTTTCATAGTTTCCTCAGCCCAGGCTCTGTTCCTGTGAGACCCCCTCCATTTTCTTTCTTCATACCACTGCAGAGCAAGCACTACTCATGCCTTACAGCTCTTGGTAAGAGTACCGTTTTTACTTTCCCCCCCACTATAAGCATCTTACTGTAGAGAAGCTCTCTCTCATTACAACACATCTACAAGTAACTTTGTAAACCTGCTGCTTTTCAATAAAGTGTAGAAAAGACAAATAACTTGTGGTGCCTGTGAAAGGAACTAGTTAAGCTGTCTGGCCATACATTACCCAGCGTGAACCCTTTGGCTCCAGAACACACACACAGTCACAATACAGGACACAGATCAGGACACACAATACAGGACACACACACAATACAGGACAGTGACACACAATACAGGACACAGCGTCACACGCACACAATTCCTTGATTGTTTTTATTGGGTGTTGGCATTGCCTGTCTGTGCCCCATGGCCTCACAATGATTTGGCAGACAGACACTGGGGGACACACATTCACAGGTCCCAATGAGCCCTGCCCACGGGAACATTACAAACGGAGCCCACGGACATTGCAAGCAGCAAGTGCCCCACACTTGATTATATTTTCTACTCCGGTCAATTACTAAGTACCCCCCCTCCTCCGCCCGAGGATGTTGTGTCCCAAATGTCACCTATCCCTGCAAGGTTCATGGAACGAGCAACATTTACTACTGGGCAACTTCCTGCCGAACAGCCGATAGGAAGCGGCGCCTGTCACAGTTACGGACAGCAGCAGGAAGTTGCTGGCAGCCATGATTGTTGAGCAACTTTTTATTTTCATTTTTATGTAATATATCAATAGTGAGGAACCCCTGTGATCGTGTAACAAAAGACCCCCCTAACTTCAATATGATCAGAAAACTAAACTCAGCAGGACTTCTGCTTGGACCCCTTTGCTGCCCAATGGGCCGGCGCGCTCTCCCGGCGCGCTCTCCCGGCGCGCTCTCCCGGCGCGCTCTCCCGGCGTGCTCTCCAGGCGCGCTCTCCCGGCGCACTCTCCCGGCGCGCTCTCCCGGCGTACTCTCCGCACGGACAATCGATATTTGAAGGTGCACTCCCACGCACATGCAAAGTATGTAACAATGTAACGGCCTTCCCGAAACCATTCTAGCAATGCGAACAGGCCAAGGCCGGTAACAGGCCAGTAACAGGCCAGTAACAGGCCGGGTTCGGCGGCTTCTGTGTGTTGGGAAATGAATGCCAATTTCTTTGGGAGTCCCTGAATGGGGAAGTGCAGCTCATCGCTGCCTTTTATTACCACTTATCAGAGAGCCACTAAAGATAAGAGGAGGGGGCTCTGCCTGTGCAAGCTCTTACTGCACATTAGCCTGTTCTGGCTTCTTAATTCGGAAGAATGCTCCCTTCCTCTGAGCCTCTGAATGGGGTCGCTTGTCAGGCATCCTCTAGCCCACCCTGTCGCGGTTATAAAGATGAGGGGGTGTTGCCTGCGCAAACTCTTGTTTAGTGCACAGTGACAAAAGGACGGAGGGGATAAAACCCTCCCAAGTCTCCGCAAAGCAAGTTTACACAATCACTTTAAAACATTATTTAAATATATCTATAGGTGTCAGATTTGGGTACAAAATGCATGAATCCCCCAGGCGTGACCCCGTAACCATGTCACATCACTGGCAGTAGTGCCGTTCGTTCCTCACAGGGATTGCCTATTTAACGCTTTCAGAACTTCCGCTACAAGTCCACTTGCAGCAAAAGGGTTAACAATTTGAGTCCCTTACAAGACCCACCTGCCCCAGCATGGGGTAACTGAGGCTTTCCCGAGGGGCAATTGTATATCCGGGGATCCGTTACAAAGACAAAAATAAAATACAGCAGCAAGTGGACAGATGTTATTAAATTCCCTTTTAATAATCACAATGAAAATAACATTTCAATTGACGTGCAAATAAGAAGCTGCGATTCAAAATGGCTGAAAGTCGCCACCCACCGAAAAACAACAGATCGTCTGATTGGCTATGATTCAGTAACCCCGCGCCCGGGCTCTCACACCCGGATACTAACGCAGCGGCCCCATGTGATTCAGTAACCCCGGTGCCCGGGCAGTGCCCTGAGGAAGGTCCCTCTACGAGGACCGAAACGTTGGCGGCCCTGTGTTCACAATACACACTTTTTGGATTATCACTGCGGTGTGCTGTCATTTGTCATCAGGATCCCCCTGGTTACCACACGTCTATATGCTTCATATGGGACAAGCATCTGCCTTCTAACAAACGTGAGTGCAAACCTCCATACCAATGACTATATACACACACACACACACACACACACACACACACACACACACACACACACACACACACACACACACACACACACACACACACACACACACACACACACACACACACACACACACACAATTTATATATATATTTATGGTGGGTGAAAAAGGCGACAGAAAACCTCCACCGTTAGCATATACTGAAGCCAATAAAGAATATCACTTGTAAGCACAGTCACATTAGACAGGTCTGCACCCCGCCTTTCACCATTATCACAGACGACAGAGAAGCCCAATGCTACATCCAATATGACAAAAATACACAGTAAAATACTTTTGCAGGCAAAAGGTGGCACGTGTGCTCATTTGCATGTCATTTCCCAGAATCCCTTTCTGCAGTGGAAGCACTGTATGCTAGGTGATAATTGTGAAAGGCAGGGTGCAGACCTGTCTAAGGCCTCGGCCATGTTCCTTGCTTGCTGGCGGAAGCGTGCTGAGGCGAGCTCCCGCTCAGCACTGAGCCCCTACAGCCGCAATTAGAGCGGCTTTAGTAGGGGCTCACCTACGCTTCCGCGCGCTTGCGGAAGCGCAGGTCTTAGGGGAATTTAAAATTCCCCCGCTTGCCGGCGAGACAGGCCGGTCACGTGAGCGGTTCGCCCAATGAGGGCGAACCAGCTCCGTGACGTCACTGGCCCGCCCCCTGACGGCTGCTGAGAGCGCTTGCGGTAAGCTGCGCCTCAGCACGCCAGCGGTAAGCGTGTCCAAGGCCTTAGACATGTGAATGTGCTCACAGGTGATATTATCTATTGAAAACACCCCCCCCCCCCCCATTGCTCATTACACTACAGAATGCTGTTGGACACTAACCCAGGAGTGGCCAACTCCAGTCCTCAATGGCTGCCAACAGGTCATGTTTTCAGGATATCCCTGCTTCAGCACAGATGGCTCAGTCAGAATGAGAGCCACCTGTGCTGAAGCAGGGATATCCCTAATGCCTGGCCTGTTGGTGGCCCTTGAGAACTGGAGTTGGCCGCCCCAGTGCAAACCAAAGCACCAGTATTTACCCCTACTATTTCTGTTAGATTGTAAGCTCTTGCGGGCAGGAACTCCTTTCTGGCAGGTTACCTTTATATTATATTCCCTGTACTGTACGAATGGCACAGTGCTATGTACCTGGGGGGCACTAGAGATACATAGTACCCACATATACTGAACACAGCCGCTGCACTGTATCTGGACAGCACTGACCTTCAGGATGTGGAACTGCCAAACGCTGCTCACACTATGTCCAGTCAGAGGCCTCACACCTGCCCGCTCTCCTTATATTAATAATAATAACAGCATGTTCTTGTATAGCGCTGCTAGTTTTACGTAGCGCTTTACAGAGACATTTTGCAGGCACAGGTCCCTGCCCCGTGGAGCTTACAATCTATGTTTTTGGTGACTTGCCCAGTGTCACAAGGAGCCGACGCCGGGAATTGAACTAGGTTCCCCTGCTTCACACTCGGTGCCAGTCAGTGTCTTTACTCACTGAGCCGCTCCTTCTCCCAGGTTCCCCTGCTTCACACTCAGTGCCAGTCAGTGTCTGTACTCACTGAGCCGCTCCTTCTCCCAGGTTCCCCTGCTTCACACTCAGTGCCAGTCAGTGTCTGTACTCACTGAGCCGCTCCTTCTCCCAGGTTCCCCTGCTTCACACTCGGTGCCAGTCAGTGTCTGTACTCACTGAGCCGCTCCTTCTCCCAGGTTCCCCTGCTTCACACTCAGTGCCAGTCAGTGTCTTTACTCACTGAGCCGCTCCTTCTCCCAGGCTCCCCTGCTTCACACTCAGTGCCAGTCAGTGTCTTTACTCACTGAGCCGCTCCTTCTCCCAGGCTCCCCTGCTTCACACTCAGTGCCAGTCAGTGTCTGTACTCACTGAGCCGCTCCTTCTCCCAGGTTCCCTTGCTTCACACTCAGTGCCAGTCAGTGTCGTTACTCACTGAGCCGCTCCTTCTCCCAGGTTCCCCTGCTTCACACTCAGTGCCAGTCAGTGTCGTTACTCACTGAGCCGCTCCTTCTCCCAGGCTCCCCTGCTTCACACTCAGTACCAGTCAGTGTCTTTACTCACTGAGCCGCTCCTTCTCCCAGGTTCCCCTGCCTCACACTCAGTGCCAGTCAGTGTCTTTACTCACTGAGCCGCTCCTTCTCCCAGGTTCCCCTGCCTCACACTCAGTGCCAGTCAGCGTCTGTACTCACTGAGCCGCTCCTTCTCCCAGGTTCCCCTGCTTCACACTCGGTGCCAGTCAGTGTCTGTACTCACTGAGCCGCTCATCCCAGGTTCCCCTGCATCACACTCAGTGCCAGTCAGTGTCTTTACTCACTGAGCCGCTCCTTCTCCCAGGCTCCCCTGCTTCACACTCAGTGCCAGTCAGTGTCTTTACTCACTGAGCCGCTCCTTCTCCCAGGCTCCCCTGCTTCACACTCAGTGCCAGTCAGTGTCTTTACTCACTGAGCCGCTCCTTCTCCCAGGCTCCCCTGCTTCACACTCAGTGCCAGTCAGTGTCTGTACTCACTGAGCCGCTCCTTCTCCCAGGTTCCCTTGCTTCACACTCAGTGCCAGTCAGTGTCGTTACTCATGAGCCGCTCCTTCTCCCAGGTTCCCCTGCTTCACACTCAGTGCCAGTCAGTGTCGTTACTCACTGAGCCGCTCCTTCTCCCAGGCTCCCCTGCTTCACACTCAGTACCAGTCAGCGTCTTTACTCACTGAGCCGCTCCTTCTCCCAGGTTCCCCTGCCTCACACTCAGTGCCAGTCAGTGTCTTTACTCACTGAGCCGCTCCTTCTCCCAGGTTCCCCTGCATCACACTCAGTGCCAGTCAGTGTCTTTACTCACTGAGCCGCTCCTTCTCCCAGGCTCCCCTGCTTCACACTCAGTGCCAGTCAGTGTCTTTACTCACTGAGCCGCTCCTTCTCCCAGGCTCCCCTGCTTCACACTCAGTGCCAGTCAGTGTCTTTACTCACTGAGCCGCTCCTTCTCCCAGGTTCCCCTGCTTCACACTCAGTGCCACTCAGTGTCTTTACTCACTGAGCCGCTCCTTCTCCCAGGCTCCCCTGCTTCACACTCAGTGCCAGTCAGTGTCTGTACTCACTGAGCCGCTCCTTCTCCCAGGTTCCCCTGCTTCACACTCAGTGCCAGTCAGTGTCTGTACTCACTGAGCCGCTCCTTCTCCCAGGTTCCCCTGCTTCACACTCGGTGCCAGTCAGTGTCTTTACTCACTGAGCCGCTCCTTCTCCCAGGTTCCCCTGCTTCACACTCACTGAGCCGCTCCTTCTCCCAGGTTCCCCTGCTTCACACTCAGTACCAGTCAGTGTCTTTACTCACTGAGCCGCTCCTTCTCCCAGGTTCCCTTGCTTCACACTCAGTACCAGTCAGTGTCTTTACTCACTGAGCCGCTCCTTCTCCCAGGTTCCCCTGCTTCACACTCAGTGCCAGTCAGTGTCTTTACTCACTGAGCCGCTCCTTCTCCCAGGTTCCCCTGCTTCACACTCGGTGCCAGTCAGTGTCTGTACTCACTGAGCCGCTCATCCCAGGTTCCCCTGCTTCACACTCAGTGCCAGTCAGTGTCTTTACTCACTGAGCCGCTCCTTCTCCCAGGCTCCCCTGCTTCACACTCAGTGCCAGTCAGTGTCGTTACTCACTGAGCCGCTGCTTCTCCCAGGTTCCCCTGCCTCACACTCAGTGCCAGTCAGTGTTGTTACTCAATGAGCCGCTCCTTCTCCCAGGCTCCCCTGCTTCACACTCAGTGCCAGTCAGTGTTGTTACTCACTGAGCCGCTCCTTCTCCCAGGCTCCCCTGCTTCACACTCAGTGCCAGTCAGTGTTGTTACTCACTGAGCCGCTGCTTCTCCCAGGCTCCCCTGCTTCACACTCAGTGCCAGTCAGTGTTGTTACTCACTGAGCCGCTCCTCCTTTTATGGGATGAGGAACCTCTGGGCTTTTTGGCACATTACAGAATCCTGTCCCCCTTTCTGTAATACGTCTCCATGCACGGGCTTAATATCTGATTCACCAACACCCCTCGCTGTCCTTATCCAGGGTAAAACAGCAGCATTACCGGGGTTATTACCGGCCAGAGATTGCCCGCTCACACGCCTCATTCACGCCATGTCCGCACTGCTGATCAGAGGCCAGTGACACGGGGGAAGAAAAGGCAGGAAACCACCCGTGGGATCTATGACACTACTAACCCGCTGGCCAGCCACGTGACATCTGTGACACTACTGCCACATGAAGTCCTTCGCTGCCACGCTGGCCAGCCACGTGTTACAAAGCCTTATAATAATAATGTGCCAGTGCATCTTTTCCTTCCAACACGGATCAATCTGTGGACATGTCTTGGCCGGTCCCGCATTGTTCTGAGAATGAGCGCTGCTGGAGCATTGCGTTCCCCCCGGCACATACCCCACACCCCTTTAATGGGCTGAAATGACTAGGCTGGATTCACGCTACCGGAGGCCATGACATGGTTAAGCAGATAAAATACACTGGAAACACTAAAAACGCCCCCTTCTGTGCAGGTGAATGGGCGGGATACGGGCTGATTCAGAACAAGGCATTATTGCATGGTGTGTGCCCGAGACCGGTGACACCAACGGGACACCGGGGGGGGATCAGTCTGGCATTGGGTTACACCTAGCACAGGACACCGGGGGGGATCTGTCTGGGATTGGGTTACACCTAGCACAGGACACCAGGGGGATCAGTCTGGGATTGGGTTACACCTAGCAGAGGACACCGGGGGGGATCTGTCTGGGACCGGGTTACACCTAGCACAGGACACCGGGGGGGGATCTGTCTGGGACCGGGTTACACCTAGCACAGGACACCGGGGGGGATCTGTCTGGGATTGGGTTACACCTAGCACAGGACACCGGGGGGATCTGTCTGGGACCGGGTTACACCTAGCACAGGACACCGGGGGGATCTGTCTGGGACCGGGTTACACCTAGCACAGGACACCGGGGGGATGTCTGGGATTGGGTTACACCTAGCACAGGACACCGGGGGGGATCTGTCTGGGACCGGGTTACACCTAGCACAGGACACCGGGGGGGGATCTGTCTGGGATTGGGTTACACCTAGCACAGGACACCGGGGGGATCTGTCTGGGATTGGGTTACACCTAGCACAGGACACCGGGGGGATCTGTCTGGGACCGGGTTACACCTAGCACAGGACACCGGGGGGGATGTCTGGGATTGGGTTACACCTAGCACAGGACACCGGGGGGATCTGTCTGGGATTGGGTTACACCTAGCACAGGACACCGGGGGGGGATCTGTCTGGGATTGGGTTACACCTAGCACAGGACACCGGGGGGATCTGTCTGGGATTGGGTTACACCTAGCACAGGACACCGGGGGGGATCTGTCTGGGACCGGGTTACACCTAGCACAGGACACCGGGGGGGATGTCTGGGATTGGGTTACACCTAGCACAGGACACCGGGGGGGATCTGTCTGGGACCGGGTTACACCTAGCACAGGACACCGGGGGGGATCTGTCTGGGACCGGGTTACACCTAGCACAGGACACCGGGGGGGATCTGTCTGGGATTGGGTTACACCTAGCACAGGACACCGGGGGGATCTGTCTGGGATTGGGTTACACCTAGCACAGGACACCGGGGGGGATCTGTCTGGGATTGGGTTACACCTAGCACAGGACACCGGGGGGGATGTCTGGGATTGGGTTACACCTAGCACAGGACACCGGGGGGGGGGGGGATGTCTGGGATTGGGTTACACCTAGCACAGGACACCGGGGGGGATCTGTCTGGGATTGGGTTACACCTAGCACAGGACACCGGGGGGGATGTCTGGGATTGGGTTACACCTAGCACAGGACACCGGGGGGGGGGGATGTCTGGGATTGGGTTACACCTAGCACAGGACACCGGGGGGGATCTGTCTGGGATTGGGTTACACCTAGCACAGGACACCGGGGGGGATCTGTCTGGGATTGGGTTACACCTAGCACAGGACACCGGGGGGGATCTGTCTGGGATTGGGTTACACCTAGCACAGGACACCGGGGGGATCTGTCTGGGATTGGGTTACACCTAGCACAGGACACCGGGGGGGATCTGTCTGGGATTGGGTTACACCTAGCACAGGACACCGGGGGGGATGTCTGGGATTGGGTTACACCTAGCACAGGACACCGGGGGGATGTCTGGGACCGGGTTACACCTAGCACAGGACACCGGGGGGATGTCTGGGATTGGGTTACACCTAGCACAGGACACCGGGGGGGGGGGGGGGATGTGTCTGGGATTGGGTTACACCTAGCACAGGACACCAGGGGGATGTCTGGGATTGGGTTACACCTAGCACAGGACACCGGGGGGATGTCTGGGATTGGGTTACACCTAGCACAGGACACCAGGGGGATGTCTGGGATTGGGTTACACCTAGCACAGGACACCGGGGGGATGTCTGGGATTGGGTTACACCTAACACAGGACACCAGGGGGGGGGGGGGGATGTCTGGGACCGGGTTACACCTAGCACAGGACACCGGGGGGGATCTGTCTGGGATTGGGTTACACCTAGCACAGGACACCGGGGGGGATCTGTCTGGGATTGGGTTACACCTAGCACAGGACACCGGGGGGATGTCTGGGATTGGGTTACACCTAGCACAGGACACCGGGGGGATGTCTGGGATTGGGTTACACCTAACACAGGACACCAGGGGGGGGGGGGGGATGTCTGGGACCGGGTTACACCTAGCACAGGACACCGGGGGGGATCTGTCTGGGATTGGGTTACACCTAGCACAGGACACCGGGGGGGATCTGTCTGGGATTGGGTTACACCTAGCACAGGACACCGGGGGGGCTCTGTCTGGGATTGGGTTACACCTAGCACAGGACACCGGGGGGGATCTGTCTGGGATTGGGTTACACCTAGCACAGGACACCGGGGGGGGGGGGGATGTCTGGGATTGGGTTACACCTAGCACAGGACACCGGGGGGGGGGGGGGATCTGTCTGGGATTGGGTTACACCTAGCACAGGACACCGGGGGGGATGTCTGGGATTGGGTTACACCTAGCACAGGACACCGGGGGGGATGTCTGGGATTGGGTTACACCTAGCACAGGACACCGGGGGGGGATGTCTGGGATTGGGTTACACCTAGCACAGGACACCGGGGGGATCTGTCTGGGATTGGGTTACACCTAGCACAGGACACCGGGGGGGATGTCTGGGATTGGGTTACACCTAGCACAGGACACCGGGGGGATCTGTCTGGGATTGGGTTACACCTAGCACAGGACACCGGGGGGGATCTGTCTGGGATTGGGTTACACCTAGCACAGGACACCGGGGGGATCTGTCTGGGATTGGGTTACACCTAGCACAGGACACCGGGGGGGGATCTGTCTGGGATTGGGTTACACCTAGCACAGGACACCGGGGGGGGTCTGTCTGGGATTGGGTTACACCTAGCACAGGACACCGGGGGGATCTGTCTGGGACCGGGTTACACCTAGCACAGGACACCGGGGGGATCTGTCTGGGATTGGGTTACACCTAGCACAGGACACCGGGGGGATCTGTCTGGGATTGGGTTACACCTAGCACAGGACACCGGGGGGGGATGTCTGGGATTGGGTTACACCTAGCACAGGACACCGGGGGGATCTGTCTGGGATTGGGTTACACCTAGCACAGGACACCGGGGGGATCTGTCTGGGATTGGGTTACACCTAGCACAGGACACCGGGGGGATCTGTCTGGGATTGGGTTACACCTAGCACAGGACACCGGGGGGGATGTCTGGGATTGGGTTACACCTAGCACAGGACACCGGGGGGGATCTGTCTGGGATTGGGTTACACCTAGCACAGGACACCGGGGGGGGATGTCTGGGATTGGGTTACACCTAGCACAGGACACCGGGGGGGATCTGTCTGGGATTGGGTTACACCTAGCACAGGACACCGGGGGGGATCTGTCTGGGATTGGGTTACACATAGCACAGGACACCGGGGGGATCTGTTTGGGATTGGGTTACACCTAGCACAGGACACCAGGGGGGATCTGTCTGGGATTGGGTTACACCTAGCACAGGACACCGGGGGGGATCTGTCTGGGATTGGGTTACACCTAGCACAGGACACCGGGGGGGGATGTCTGGGATTGGGTTACACCTAGCACAGGACACCGGGGGGGATCTGTCTGGGATTGGGTTACACCTAGCACAGGACACCGGGGGGATCTGTCTGGGATTGGGTTACACCTAGCACAGGACACCGGGGGGGATCTGTCTGGGATTGGGTTACACCTAGCACAGGACACCGGGGGGGATGTCTGGGATTGGGTTACACCTAGCACAGGACACCGGGGGGATCTGTCTGGGATTGGGTTACACCTAGCACAGGACACCGGGGGGGGGGGGGGATGTCTGGGATTGGGTTACACCTAGCACAGGACACCGGGGGGATCTGTCTGGGATTGGGTTACACCTAGCACAGGACACCGGGGGGGATCGTCCGGGACCGGGTTACACCTAGCACAGGACACCGGGGGGGAATCGGTCCGGGACCGGGTTACACCTAGCACAGGACACCGGGGGGGATCTGTCTGGGATTGGGTTACACCTAGCACAGGACACCGGGGGGGGGGGGATGTCTGGGATTGGGTTACACCTAGCACAGGACACCGGGGGGGGGGGATCTGTCTGGGATTGGGTTACACCTAGCACAGGACACCGGGGGGGATGTCTGGGATTGGGTTACACCTAGCACAGGACACCGGGGGGGATGTCTGGGATTGGGTTACACCTAGCACAGGACACCGGGGGGGGATGTCTGGGATTGGGTTACACCTAACACAGGACACCGGGGGGGGGGGGGATGTCTGGGATTGGGTTACACCTAGCACAGGACACCGGGGGGGATCTGTCTGGGATTGGGTTATACCTAGCACAGGACACCGGGGGGGATGTCTGGGATTGGGTTACACCTAGCACAGGACACCGGGGGGGGGGGGATGTCTGGGATTGGGTTACACCTAGCACAGGACACCGGGGGGGATCTGTCTGGGATTGGGTTACACCTAGCACAGGACACCGGGGGGATCTGTCTGGGATTGGGTTACACCTAGCACAGGACACCGGGGGGGGATCTGTCTGGGACCGGGTTACACCTAGCACAGGACACCGGGGGGATCTGTCTGGGATTGGGTTACACCTAGCACAGGACACCGGGGGGGATCTGTCTGGGATTGGGTTACACCTAGCACAGGACACCGGGGGGGGATGTCTGGGATTGGGTTACACCTAGCACAGGACACCGGGGGGATCTGTCTGGGATTGGGTTACACCTAGCACAGGACACCGGGGGGGGATCTGTCTGGGACCGGGTTACACCTAGCACAGGACACCGGGGGGATCTGTCTGGGATTGGGTTACACCTAGCACAGGACACCGGGGGGATCTGTCTGGGATTGGGTTACACCTAGCACAGGACACCGGGGGGGGATCTGTCTGGGACCGGGTTACACCTAGCACAGGACACCGGGGGGGATCTGTCTGGGATTGGGTTACACCTAACACAGGACACCGGGGAGGGTCGCTCACGGTCACTACGTCTAAAAAGGAACACAAATCCCTGTCCTGTTGCTGCCTGTCCTGGGTGGGTAAGGGTGGGCACAAACGCTCATCGTTTGTAACCCCTGTCCTGCCAGAGGCCTCTGCACTGCCTTCCTTGGCAACAAAGGGTTAACCCCCTTGTGAGCGGTTAGAAAGGAGCCCCCCGATCTCCTGTATTGCACTGTATACCCATATACACAATGACTGTTTTACATTTACAGGTGCAGTATGTGCGAGCGTGTATATATAAATATATATATATATATATACACATGTACATACAGATACAGTATATACATACACAAGGACAGCTCCGTCCAGGAGGGAAAAAAACATTCCAGGTTTGAATAAATTAAAAATAACCCCCCTCCGAGCTTCCTCCTGCTCGTTACAAAAGATGACTTGTTCAGGGACGAGGGCGCGAGCCCAGATTTCAGAGGGCGGCAGGGGGAGCCAGTTCCAGTTATAAATTAATAGTCGTCGGGCTGGGTTGGCGCCTCCCCCTCCATATTTTACAGGAACACGGGGAAGTGGTCGTCCTCCGTGCAAGAAAGAGGTGATGGTCACTGCAGAAGAATCTCAATGTTTCTCGAGAGATGTCTCTATCACTCCTGGGGCGTCCACCGAGGTGTGCGTTACTCTTGCTATTTTCCTCAAAGATCCAGATAAAAGGACGTCAGTCACTCCTCAGGAGTCGCCATCACTACTCAGAATCAGCAGGTGACGAGAGGTGGCCTTGGGTCATTCCTCAGCCCACTCCATAAAGCATGAAAGGGACGGCCACTCGTCATGACCCCCAGGGAGAACAGGAGCTCTGTCACTCTTCCGAAAACCACAAGCTTGGAAAGTCACTTCTTAGGACCTCCCATGAAGGGGTCATTGTCTATCTTCCGAAACAAACATGAGAGTGAGGGGGTGTTTCTCAATGTCTGTCCCTACACGTTCCTCAGAGCCCCATCAACGGACAGAAGGACTGACACCCTATAGTGCAGGGGATGTGAACCTCAAGTGTGTGTCAATAAGTACATAACCCAGAGGACACCATATAACATCAGGAGGGTCGCTGTCACTGCTCAGGACAGCCAGAGATTAACACACAGGAGGCCTGTACTGTGTCCCCTAAAGACAAACACAGAGAAGGTCCTCGTCACTCTTCGGTGTCCCCCAGCAGATACGGTGAGGTGACCGCGTGCTCTTGTGTGATGGCCGCCAGCTCCTTCATAAACTCTGTGAATATGACCGCGCAATACACAGCGTTCTTCACCCGCAGGGCCTCGTTCTGCTTCTCCGTCGAGCTCTTAAAGATAGAGGTCCCGGACAGGGCGTGGAGGACCTGCCCGTCTCGCACGTGCTGGAACGCCATCTGTGCCGCTTGCCGCGCCCGTGTGGGGCTGTTGGTGTGACGCAGGATCAGCTCCCCTATGGACGGCTTGCGGCTCTTCACTGTGGAGGAGACAGACAGAGAAGGAGCTGTAAGGATCGGCAGTGAGACACAGGGGTTCTTCTACGGTATGTGGAAACAGATAGAAAGTAAAACACTAACAATCATTCCTTTTTTATCTTTATTGTTTTTTAAGATTCCGCACCAAAAAATGGCCCCTGCCAATGGCTTTTCTGCATATAGAGACACATATATAGAGACACCGAAATTCCCACTGCTTGCAACTTCGCTTTCTCTCCCCCCGCCCCCAATCACTGAATCACAAGAACATAATTACCTCCTGGTCTTCCAAGGCCTAAAGAACACCCCCATTTTCACAGGTATTTGTCTCTGTACGACCCTTCATTGCTGGAAGCATTTTAAAGTAAAGAGTGACTCACGGTGTGTGCTCATTTGCATGCCATTACCCAGAATGCCGGGCTGCAGTGGATGCACTGTATTCTAAGAGACAGGGTTGTAGACCTGCCCGAGACGTGAATGTGCCGACAGCCGTGTTGATATGTGCGGATATTTTTATTTGCTGTACAATGTTTATTTGCAAATGTCGCAGGCTCCTCAAAGAGCAAAAAGGGTAAATAATGGTAAAGTGGGTTTTAATCTTATTTGCTGCTCAGTGGTCACGGGAGAGTTACTCGCACCCACTGCTGAGACGCAGAACAGGCTCTTCCTGCACGCAGCTCCGCCGATGGACGGTCCCTGGGGTTAGTTTTGCTATCCCACCCACTGCTGAGACGCAGAGCAGAACAGGCTCTTCCTGCACGCAGCTCCGCCGATGGACGGCCCCTGGGGTTAGTTTTTCTATCCCACCCACTGCTGAGACGCAGAGCAGAACAGGCTCTTCCTGCACGCAGCTCCGCCGATGGACGGCCCCTGGGGTTAGTTTTTCTATCCCACCCACTGCTGAGACGCAGAACAGGCTCTTCCTGCACGCAGCTCCGCCGATGGACGGCCCCTGGGGTTAGTTTTTCTATCCCACCAGCTGCAGTGTAGCTTTTTTATTTTTTTTCAGGGGCTCATCTGATCTCCCACAAGGAGGTTGTCGCGTCCAGAGGGGGTCTGTGTCTCTGCTCCCCGAAAACGAACCCTCGGGGTTTCCTAATAACAGGGGCTGCATGCAACCTCCAGGAGGTGGCGTTTCCAGTAGACAGCCTATCAGAGGCAACCAGGAAGTATTTCAATCTGGTGGGGCCTTCTGCGGCCCCTAAGTTTGCTGCTATCATGGAAGCCAGCACGGGGAGGGGATCAGCACAAACTATTAGCGTGTGCGTGCTACGGCACAGCACACGGATGGAGTATATATTACGGTTTATCTCGGCACATCCAGCAGAGAAATTAATGTTCAAATCAGCAGTGACAACTCTGCAGTGTGTAAAGAATACCAATATATATGAGAAGCGAGCGATGGAGGAAAAGAAAGCAGTGTGAGGAGAGTCTTAAAGCAGCCAGAGCCGACCCTACCAAATAGAGAGACACATTTTCTATCCTGGATGCAGTCCAGTCTCCCAGTCGGAGGAGAAAGCTGATCTACAGGCGAATAGATGACCACATAAGAAATTCAGGTCTCAAAACTAGCCTAGACAGGAGAAAAGAACCATCATCAGATGATTTAGGAGCACCCCTACTATGCTTTGGGAAGAAATTATCGAGGTTCCTCACAATTTCAGGATCAGGAGGAAGTGGGTTCTGGCTTCAACGCTTAATTAATGGAGCTTCTAGTCAGAGCAATGAGAGAGGCGTTACAGATTCAGCATCATGAGGAGATCCGCACACAGGACTACGTCTTTGATCCAGGAAGAAGGGGAAGGCTTTCTGAGTACGCAGAGTAATAAAGGATATGATCCAGCGTGATAAGATCAACATAGCAAAGACATTCTCTAAGTTGTATCGCTTTGCAGAAGAGACCAAGATGTGGGAGAGCACATGAAGAGTGGAGAGTGGATGGAGAGCACATGGAGAGTGGAGAGTGGATGGAGAGTGGAGAGTGGATGGAGAGCACATGGAGAGTGGATGTGACTGTCACGAGAATTGCAAAGTGAACCACCATGCCTCCTTTAAGATTTGATCTCGTTCAAACACCCCATGGAAAGGAAAATGGAACCTGTTCTAAGAAAGTAATTCCACCCAGGCAAGCGGGAAAACCAGCTGTAGCAATCGCCTCAGTGTCAAAAGCCATGAAGTACAGATGGCCAACATTAAAGAGGCTCTAGAGAAGGGCATAACGAGATCCTCCATTGTGAGGGCACAGTCAGAAATAAAGCTTGCAACGGAGGCCTCATTCGATTCAGTATGTTTTTTCTGCGAGATCAATGGTGTTATCGATGGCTGTGAGGAGAGCTTGTCTTTGCCCCTGGTCAACAGACGCAGCCTCCAAAAATAATCTATTCAATCCACCCTTTGAAGGAGAACTTCTGTTTGGTTGGAAATCGGAAGCCATCACAGCGGAGGTGACCAGGGGAGTGGTTTGCTCCTACCACAAGAACGCAGAGGAAGAAGATATTCAGTAGGACAATTAGAAAGTTCTGAAAGAAAGGTTATTCCAAAAGGGGGTCAGAACAGCCTTGTTCGCGGGCAATGATCAAGAAGCAGAACATAAAGAGGTCCCAGGCCCACGTGAGACCTGGGGGCCCAACTGCAGAGTCGGACGCCAAGTGAATTATTCAACAGTTTGGATGAAGTCAATAAAGGACAAATGGATCCTACTGATAATACAGCATGGCTGCCAGCTACTGTTCAACCAATGTGCCGTGAGAAACCCATTTGTAAGATCCCGGGATCCAAAGCAGGCTGAAGGTAAGTTAGCCTTACAGCGAAATAAACACGATTGTCTTCCAAATTCCAATCCTTGTTTAGGCAAACCTGGCAAACAACACGCGGCGGCAGATTCTCTAAGCAGAAACACACTACAGGAACTACCAGGAAAACTGAAGTTGGATCAAGAGCTTTTTCTCCAAATTGTGAAAAGATGGGGGAAACCTCGGGTAGACCTCATGGCGATCCACAGCACTAATGTGAGTTGCCCCCGTTTCAGGGCAGCCCATCCAGAATTGTATCAAGCCCTCACTGTGGAAAGTAGAAGGTGGGTGATTACTCCATGAGATACAAAATATCTCTGCAGATGGTCTATTGACCAGAGGCTGACCGTCAGCTGGCATATATATATAATTCATATATGTCCATATAGGACTAAAAGTGAAAAAACAATAAAGTTTTAATAAACTTATTAAATAAGCACATATAATGTGTGGTGTACAAAAAATCCTCATGGGAGGCGAGCGCCATATTAAATGTGGTTGATATATACCTCGTATTGTAAAGAGTATAATCCCCTATACAGAAAATGGGTGATAAGAGGTAAACCGTAAATATACCAACATCATATCAAGGAAAACGGTGCAGCAGCAAACATACACACGTATGGTGTATATACCTCAAGGGAAACCTACCTGCACATAGAGAAACAATAATCCATATGTCTCTACATAGGCGTAACTACAGAGTGTATCTCCCGTATACAAAGCACAGAGCTGTATGGAGGGATAATCCCATGTATACACGAATAAGGCAATAATGCTATTAATATTCACTCATTCTAATATATAGGTATGCGAGTAAAGTATATGTCAAATAGTGCATCAATACAACAGTTCCCGTCTCTGTGAATAATCCCTAGCAGGTGAACCCTGCAGTGCCACGCTAACGGTATATATCTCTCTCTCATATACAATATAAGCAGCCTTATGGGACCTAACACAATAAAACACAACCATGTCAGATACACTAACCAGTATGGCTGATCGTAGCGAGTGTACTTGTGTGCAGTGTGTCAGAGTGTGGTCATTGTGCCCAGGGATCGCCGCGATACAAGCCGTATATCAGTCTGTCGCTGCTGCACTAACATGGCGGCGCCTCGCTTCAGGACATCACCGTCGTGACGTCATCAATCCCCAACGCGCATTTCGCGTGACACGGCACGCTTCATCAGGCGGAGGGGGAGTCAGTATGACCGGTAAGCCCCCATTAAATACCAGCGTTCGCAAGGGGTGTGTACTGACTCATAAGTCTAGCGCAAGATAATCTCTGTAGTTACGCCTATGTAGAGACATATGGATTATTGTTTCTCTACGTGCAGGTAGGTTTCCCTTGAGGTATATACACCATACGTATGTATGTTTGCTGCTGCACCGTTTTCCTTGATATGATGTTGGTATATTTACGGTTTACCTCTTATCACCCATTTTCTGTATAGGGGATTATACTCTTTACAATACGAGGTATATATCAACCACATTTAATATGGCGCTTGCCTCCTATGAGGATTTTTTGTACACCACACATTATATGTGCTTATTTAATAAGTTTATTAAAACTTTATTGTTTTTTCACTTTTAGTCCTATATGGACATATATGAATTATATATATATGCCAGCTGACGGTCAGCCTCCTATGAGGATTTTTTGTCCACTACACAATATATGTGCTTATTTAATAAGTTTATTAAAACTTTATTGTTATTTCACTTTTAGTCCTATATGGATATATGAATTATATATATACGCACCACCTTGAGAAAGGTCCCACTGGGGGGCCGAAACATCGTTTTTTGTGTCTTCTATCAAATATAGAAAATTCATGATTTACTTACCTGCGTGCTGTCCCTTGATGTCGTGTTGCAACCGGTATCGTATGGTATATATATATATATATATATATATATATATATATATATATATATATATATAGCCACTGTAAATATTACTGTATGTTCATTTGCATGTCTTAGACAGGTCTGCAACCCTGTCTTTCCCCATTGTCACCCAGCATACAGCACTTCCACTGCAGCAAGGGATTCTGGGAAATGACATGCAAATGAGCACTCACTGCCACCTTTTGTCTCAAGCTCGTATTACACAAGCAATATATATATACTAGCTGAGAGCCCCAGCGTTGCCCGGGATGTTTGTGGTGTGGGTGTGGCATTTGGGTGGGGAGTGGTCCACGCGGCCCATGTGCGGTGGTAGTGCTGCTGTGGCTGTACTGTTGGTGATTGTATCGGGGTGCTGATTTGGGAGGGTTTGGTGCTGATGTGGGGGTGCGGATGTGGGTGTGCCGATGGGGGAGGTGCAAAGGTGGCGATGTGTGGGTGCTGATGGTGTTGATGGGGGCTGGGAATGGTGGGGAGCCGAGAATGCCAGTGTGCTGGGGGGGCATGGGATACCGGTGTGCTGATGTGGTGGTGCTGGGGTGTGTGTGTGTATACACGTGTGTGTGTATGTGTATACACGTGTGTGTGTATACACGTGTGTGTGTATACACGTGTGTGTGTGTATACACTTGTGTGTGTGTATACACGTGTGTGTGTGTGTATACACGTGTGTGTGTGTATACACGTGTGTGTGTATACATTGTGTGTATGTATATATTGTGTGTGTGTATACGTGTGTGTGTATACACATGTGTGTATACACGTGTATACATGTTTGTGTGTGTATACATGTTTGTGTGTATACATTGTATGTGTGTGTGTGTATAAGTGTGTGTGTGTGTGTGTGTGTGTGTGTGTACACATGTTTGTGTGTGTATACACATGTGTGTGTGTATACGTGTGTGTGTGTGTGTGTACATGTGTGTGTGTATACATGTGTGTGTATATACATGTGTGTGTATACACATGTGTGTGTGTACACATGTGTGTGTGTGTACACATGTGTGTGTGTACACGTGTGTGTGTGTACACATGTGTGTGTGTGTACACATGTGTGTGTGTGTACACATGTGTGTGTGTGTGTGTACACACGTGTGTGTGTGTACACATGTGTGTGTATACACATGTGTGTGTGTATACACATGTGTGTGTGTATACACGTGTGTGTGTATACACATGTGTGTGTGTATACACGTGTGTGTATACACGTGTGTGTATACACGTGTGTGTGTATACATGTGTGTGTGTGTGTATACATGTGTGTGTGTGTATACATGTGTGTGTGTGTATACATGTGTGTGTATACATGTGTGTGTGTGTATACATTATGTGTATGTATACCTGTGTGTATACGTGTGTGAGTGTATACGTGTGTGTGTGTATGTGTACATGTGTGTGTGTGTGTATGTCTCCACGTATGTGTTTGTATGTCTCCATGTGTGTGTGTGTATGTCTCCATGTGTGTGTGTACGTGTACATGTGTGTGAGTATACGTGTACATGTGTGTGTGTGTACGTGTCTACGTGTACATGTGTGTGTGTGTGTACGTGTACGTGTGTGTGTGTGTGTACGTGTCTACGTGTACATGTGTGTGTGCGTGTCTACGTGTACATGTGTGTGTGTCTACGTGTACGTGCGTGTGTGTCTACGTGCGTGTGTGTGTACGTGTGTATGTGTGTGTCTATGTGTGTGTCTACGTGTGTGTGTTTGTGTCTACGTGTGTGTGTTTGTGTATACGTGTGTGTGTGTGTCTACGTCTGTGTGTGTGTGTGTGTGTCTACGTGTGTGTGTGTGTGTCTGTGTCCCTGTGTGTCCTTTGGCCCGTGACTCCGCCTCAGGGAAGGGGGGGGGGTGGGGGGGGAGGTGGTGGGGGTGGGGGGGGAGGTGGTGGGAAGGAGGGGGGTGGGGGGGAAGGGGAGGTGGGGGGGAGGTGGTGGGAAGGGGGGGGGTGGGGGGGAGGTGGTGGGAAAGGGGGGGGGTGCGGGGGAGGTGGTGGGAAGGGGGGGGAGGTGGTGGGAAGGGGGGGGGGTGGGGGGAGGTGGTGGGAAGGGGGGGGAGGTGGTGGGGAGTTGGGAAGGGGGGTGGGGGAGGTGGGAAGGGGGGTGGAGGTGGTGAGAGGTTGTAAGGGGGGAGTGAAGGGAAGGTGAAGGGGGGGTGAAGGTGGGGGTGGAGGGGAGGTGAAGGGGAGGTGAAGGGGGGGGGTGGAGGGGAGGTGAAGGGGGGGGTGGAGGGGAGGTGAAGGGGAGGTGAAGGGGGGGGGTGGAGGGGAGGTGAAGGGGGGGGTGGAGGGGAGGTGAAGGGGGGTGGAGGGGAGGTGAAGGGGGGGTGGAGGGGAGGTGAGGGGGGGGTGGAGGGGAGGTGAAGGGGAGGTGAAGGGGGGGGTGGAGGGGAGGTGAAGGGGGGGGTGGAGGGGAGGTGAAGGGGGGGTGGAGGGGAGGTGAAGGGGGGGGTGGAGGGGAGGTGAAGGGGAGGTGGGGGGGGGGTGAAGGGGAGGTGAAGGGAGGTGGGGGGGGGGTGAAGGGGAGGTGAAGGGGGGTGAAGGGGAGGTGGGGGGGGGGGTGAAGGGGAGATCGGGGGGGGTGAAGGGGAGGTGGGGGGGGGTGAAGGGGAGGTGAAGGGGGGTGAAGGGGAGGTGGGGGGGTGAAGGGGAGGTCGGGGGGGGGGTGAAGGGGAGGTGGGGGGGGTGAAGGGGAGGTGGGGGGGTGAAGGGGAGGTGGGGGGGTGAAGGGGGGTGGAGGGGAGGTGAAGGGGGGGTGGAGGGGAGGTGAAGGGGGGGTGGAGGGCAGGTGAAGGGGGGGTGGAGGGGAGGTAAAGGGGGGGTGGAGGGAGGTGGAAGGGAAGGGAAGTGGAGTGAGGGGAGGTGAGGGGAGGTGAGATGAAGGGGGGTGAGGGGAGGTGAAGGGGGGTGAGGGGAGGTGAAGGGGGGTGAGGGGAGGTGAAGGGGGGTGAGGGGAGGTGAAGGGGGGTGTGGGGAGGTGAAGGCCGCTCCCTCACCCGTCCGGCCGCTCACTCACCCGTTCGGCAGCTCCCTCACCCGTCCGGCAGGTCCCACGTGGATCTGAGGCGGGAGGCAGCTTGTTGTGGCCGGTCCCCCGCTGTGTCCCGGGCGCTCGCTCGCTCCGCTGACTGTAGCGGCGCCGGGGGGGGGGGGGTGGAGGGGAGGTGATTTGAAGGGGGGTGAGGGGAGGTGAAGGCCGCTCACTCACCCGTCCGGCAGCTCCCTCACCCGTCCGGCCGCTCCCACGTGGAACTGAGGCGGGAGGCAGCTTGTTGTGGCCGCTCCCCCGCTGTGTCCCGGGCGCTCGCTCCTCCGCTGACTGTAGCGGCGCCGGGGGGGGGGGGGAGGCTGATTTCGGGGAGGAAGAGGCGGAGGCTCCGGCGGGTATGTGAGGCCCCCCCCCCCCCCCCGGGTTATACATGCTGCTAATGTACACCCCCCCCCTAGTGTGTGTGTGTGTGTGTGTGTGTGTGTGTGTGTGTATATATCCCTGTGTGTGTGTTTTTGTCCCTGTGTGTCCTTTGGGCCGTCACTCCGCCTCAGGCCAATGAGAGGTGTGCGGGGGCGGCCCAAGGGACCAATGAGATTTCCCCTAGGGACACCGGACATCCAGCAGGCATGCATGCATGCAGGCAAACATACAGTGCTTTCACTAATATAGTATAAGATATACCAGCTGACGGTCAGCCTCTGGTCAGTAAACCATCCGCAGAGATATTCTGTATCTCATGGAGTAATCTCCTTCTACTCTCCACAGCGAGTGCTGGATATAGGATCTTTTTGGGGTTCTTTTTGGACCCACTCTGTTAAAGCGACGATTATTTGTCCCATAGCCCCTGCTACATGTCATTACTGATATTAGTATTAGGCTGAGCGGTACGGTCTCCACGATGCGTTTCAGCCCATGCAGAAGCATACAAACATGCACTACGTTCTCTATGGGAGCTGGAATACATGTTTCCACCCACTCCTGATGATTCCAGGAGTATTAAACAAGATGGGAAAAGGGTGATGTGCATATAGAGCTGTACAATGATAATTAGTGCAACTGTGACACTGGTGAATACCAACGCCTTATATCTATAAGTTAGGCTGCCAGGAAAAGATGACCGATACAGATCAATACAAGTAACAAAAAAAAAATATATGTCAGATTGGACATTTTATATGGTCAGATTTTATTATCTGTTTGGACTTGTTTTCAGGCACCGGATTATTTTTGGTTTTTATTAAACAAGATGGGCAACAAGCCCCCAAGTCTCGCCTTCCGAACTGTGCAAGGCAGCCATGAGGTCCTCAAAAAATACTTTCAGAAAGTTCTGCAAGTTAGATCTAATGGTCTTAGGTGGTGCAAACTTTGGTCGTGAGCTCCTTCAGGCTCTTGTAAAATAAAGTGTTAAACTATTTTGAGATGTGTGGTTTAGGATCTCTTCCCTTGGAAACGTTGCTATGTCTCGTCCGTGACCACTGACCACGATGATAAGAAAGAAAGAAGGAAAGAAGGTGTATCTTCGGTTTGCTGACATTGTTTTTCCCGATGTCCATTCATTTATTTGTCAGCTTTGAGCCATCCGGAGACTGACTGCAGGTAGAGGGAGGAGCCTTGGATAGGTGGAGCTACCTGCAGGTAGAGGGAGGAGCCTTGGATAGGTGGAGCTACCTGCAGGTAGAGGGGGGAGCCTTGGATAGGTGGAGCTACCTGCAGGTAGAGGGAGGAGCCTTGGATGGGTGGAGCTACCTGCAGGAAGAACGTTCTGTCCTACGTATCAGCGGGAGATGGAATAAACCAAATCTGCCATAAATTGGACTTCGGGAAAAAAAATATCTGCAAACTGAATGTAATTTGTCTCTTTTATCAGAAACCCAGAGGGTCACATAGACCTTGTCCCCCCCGGCAGTTAGGCCTGCCCTTCACGACTGTGAAGAGGTCACATAGACCTTGTCCCCCCCGGCAGTTAGGCCTGCCCTGCACGACTGTGAATAGGTTGATGGGTTAGATCAGGGGTGGCTAACTCCAGTTCTCAGGGGCCACCAACAGGTCAGTGTGACGATAAGGGGGTAACCAGGCTCTACAATAAAAGTTAAGCCCATCTAGTTACCCCTGAGAACCGTGGGTCCCTGGCAGCTGAAGCAGGAATATCCCTAATACCTGGCCTGTTGGTGGCCCTTGAGGGATGGAGTTGGCGACCCCATGGCCAGATATTACCCCAAACAGCCTTACCTAGGGTGTCTGAGCGCCGCAGGGCAGGCACGGAGCTCTGGCTCTCACACCAGTCCAGCTTCCCTCGAGCTATCAAAAACTTCTTGGCTTTGAAGAGAAGGGTGGGGAAATCCTCCTGGGAGGCGGCGAAGGCTTCGATCTTGTTCTTCACAGAGCCCAGCACCTGTGGAAAGGGGGAGGAAGTAGGGGAAAGTGAGGGTGGATGGTGGTTCTGCATGTACAGCACATGGTGGTCCTATAGAGAATGCGGTTGGACAGTTAGAGATGTGAAGTTGTGTAAGAGACGTGTAATACCCCCACATATACAGTATGGAAGATGCGTGTCTGCAGTACCTATTGCAAACCCCCATAGACAGAGGAAAGCAGTAGGGCCTTGGAACTTTGATGTCACTGCAACGGCACTATGGGGGGAACACAGGCAGGGAGGGGCGGGCCGTAGAGTCAGACCAACGAAGAGAGGGCAGAGAGGACCTGTTCCCAGGAGATACACGGGGAGGGGCGAGCCATGAGTCAGACCAACGAGGAGAGAGCAGAGAGGACCTGTTCCCAGGAGATACACAGGGAGAGGCGAGCTGCAGGCCAGACCCACGAGGAGAGAGCAGAGAGGACCTGTTCCCAGGAGATACACAGGGAGGGGCGAGCCGTGAGTCAGACCAACGAGGAGAGGGCAGAGAGGACCTGTTTCCAGGAGATACACAGGGAGGGGAGAGCCGTGAGTCAGACCAACGAGGAGAGGGCAGAGAGGACCTGTTCCCAGGAGATACACAGGGAGGGGCGAGCTGCAGGCCAGAACCACGAGGAGAGAGAGCAGAGAGGACCTGTTCCCAGGTTATACACGGGGAAAGGCGAGCTGTGAGTCAGACCCACGAGGAGAGAGCAGAGAGGACCTGTTCCCAGGAGATACACAGGGAGGGGCGAGCTGCAGGCCAGACCCACGAGGAGAGAGCAGAGAGGACCTGTTCCCAGGAGATACACAGGGAGGGGCGAGCTGCAGGCCAGACCCACGAGGAGAGAGCAGAGAGGACCTGTTCCCAGGAGATACACAGGCAGGGAGGGGCGAGCTGGGAGTCAGACCCACGAGGAGAGAGCAGAGAGGACCTGTTCCCAGGAGATACACGGGGAAAGGCGAGCTGCAGGCCAGACCCACGAGGAGAGAGCAGTGAGGACCTGTTCCCAGGAGATACACGGGGAAAGGCGAGCTGCAGGCCAGACCCACGAGGAGAGGGCAGAGAGGACCTGTTCCCAGGAGATACACAGGGAGGGGCGAGCTGCAGGCCAGACCCACGAGGAGAGAGCAGAGAGGACCTGTTCCCAGGAGATACACAGGCAGGGAGGGGCGACCTGTGAGTCAAACCCACGAGGAGGGAGAGCAGAGAGGACCTGTTCCCAGGAGACACACAGACAGGGAGGGTCGAGCTGTGTCAGACCCACGAGAAGAGAGCAGAGAGGACCTGTTCCCAGGAGATACACAGACAGGGAGGGGCGAGCCGTGAGTCAGACCCATGAGGAGAGAGCAGAGAGGACCTGTTACCAGGAGATACACAGGGAGGGGCGAGATGTGAGTCAGACCCATGAGGAGAGAGAGCAGAGAGGACCTGTTCCCAGGAGATACACAGGGAGGGGCGAGCCGTGAGTCAGACCCACGAGGAGAGAGCAGAGAGGACCTGTTACCAGGAGACACACAGACAGGGAGGGGCGAGCTGTGTCAGACCCACGAGAAGAGAGCAGAGAGGACCTGTTCCCAGGAGACACACAGGCAGGGAGGGGCGAGCCGTGAGTCAGACCCATGAGGAGAGAGCAGAGAGGACCTGTTCCCAGGAGACACACAGGCATGGAGGGGCGAGCCGTGAGTCAGACCCATGAGGAGAGAGAGCAGAGAGGACCTGCTCCCAGGAGACACACAGGGAGGGGTGAGCTGCAGGTCAGACCCACGAGGAGGGAGAGCAGAGAGGACCTGTTCCCAGGAGACACACGGGGAGGGGCGAGCCGTGAGTCAGACCCACGAGGAGAGAGCAGAGAGGACCCGTTCCCAGGAGATACACAGAGAGGGGCGAGCCGTGAGTCAGACCCACAAGGAGAGAGCAGAGAGGACCTGTCCCCAGGAGATACACGGGGAGGGGCGAGCTGTGAGTCTGACCCACGAGGAGAGAGCAGAGGACCTGTTCCAAGGAGATACACAGGCAGGGAGGGGCGAGCTGAGAGTCAGACCCACGAGGAGAGAGCAGAGAGGACCTGTTCCCAGGGGGAGAGAGCAGAGAGGTCCTGTTCCCAGGAGACACACAGGCAGGGAGGGGCGAGCTGAGAGTCAGACCCACGAGGAGAGAGCAGAGAGCAGAGAGGACCTGTTCCCAGGAGATACACGGGGAGGGGCGAGCTGTGAGTCAGACCCACGAGGAGAGAGCAGAGGACCTGTTCCAAGGAGATACACAGGCAGGGAGGGGCGAGCTGAGAGTCAGACCAACGAGGAGAGAGCAGAGAGGACCTGTTCCCAGGGGGAGAGAGAGCAGAGAGGTCCTGTTCCCAGGAGACACACAGGCAGGGAGGGGCGAGCCGTGAGTCAGACACACGAGGAAAGAGCAGAGACGACCTGTTCCCAGGAGATACACGGGGAGGGGCGAGCAGCGAGTCAGACCCATGAGGAGAGGGCAGAGAGGACCTGTTCCCAGGCAGATTGACAGGCAGGGAGGGGCGAGCTGTGATTCAGACCCATTGGGAGAGAGCAGAGAGGACCAGCTCCCAGGAGACACATAGGAAGGGGCGAGCAGCAGGTCAGACCCACGAGGAGAGAGCAGAGAGGACCTGTTCCCAGGAGATACACAGGCAGGGAGGGGCGAGCTGTGAGTCAGACCCACGAGGAGAGAGCAGAGAGGACCTGTTCCCAGGAGATACAAGGGGAGGGGCGAGCTGTGAGTCAGACCCACGAGGAGAGAGCAGAGAGGACCTGTTCCCAGGAGATACACGGGGAGGGGCGAGCTGTGAGTCAGACCCACGAGGAGAGAGCAGAGGACCTGTTCCAAGGAGATACACAGGCAGGGAGGGGCGAGCTGAGAGTCAGACCCACGAGGAGAGAGCAGAGAGGACCTGTTCCCAGGAGATACACAGGCAGGGAGGGGCGAGCCGTGAGTCAGACCCACGAGGAGAGGGCAGAGAGGACCTGTTCCCAGGAGATACAAGGGGAGGGGCGAGCTGTGAGTCAGACCCACGAGGAGAGAGAAGAGGGGACCTGTTCCCCAGATTGGAGAAGAAGACAGCCGTGGTTCCAGCTGTCCAAGGCCCAAGTGGACGACATTTAAAAGAGGTGGCGAAAGAGAGCAGAAGCTATTGCTATACCCGAGTGCGAGGATAGATACAAGCAGGGTCACGGAGACATGAGTACCCAGAGAAAGTATCTGTGGGATCGCTACCACCACTCACCAGCGGTATCCCTTTTCATACCAAACCACTTACATCCTCTGCGAACCAACTACAGCATAATATGATTGTCTAAGGTAAGTGACGGCTGCACATGTACAAACACAGGCGTGCTGCCACAACTGGATTCTGTCTTATACGAGCTCCACAAAACAACATACAGAAGACTAGAGGGCTCCCAAAAAGAAGCCCACATAGATACACACCACTTGTAGTGTAGGGGGGAGAAACCCGCTCAGCCTCCGTATATATAACATGGTGGGTGCCCTAGGGAAATGATATACGATACAGATCATTTAAGCCTTTCCCCTTAGAGGAGGGGAAAAGGTAAAGAGGAGAAGCCCCTTTATCATGCACTCGCTTGCCACAGAAGTAAATCAATTTATATCTAATGAACTGTGAAGATACAGAAGCAAAAGATTCAAAATAGTAAAATTAGTAGGTAAGTCCCTGACACACGAAAGTAAGGTGAATAAAGTGAAAATAGCAGATTTAATAGGTCCTTAGACGATAAAATAAATGGGACACTAGCGTATTGAACAAACACACAAATCCACCTGTTGGTAGCAGGTACGCCAACGGAAGGTGGATATTGGGATAAACCCTGGCCCTGCTGAGTAACGCTTATATGGCAGTAGGTACGGAAGGTGGATATTGGGATAAACCCTGGCCCCGCTGAGTAACGCTTATATGGCAGTAGGTACGGAAGGTGGATACTGGGATAAGCCCTGGCCCTGCTGAGTAACGCTTATATGGCAGTAAGTACGGAAGGTGGATATTGGGATAAACCCTGGCCCTGCTGAGTAACGCTTATATGGCAGTAGGTACGGAAGGTGGATATTGGGATAAACCCTGGCCCTGCTGAGTAACGCTTATATGGCAGTAGGTACGGAAGGTGGTTATTGGGATAAACCCTGGCCCTGCTGAGTAACGCTTATATGGCAGTAGGTACGGAAGGTGGATATTGGGATAAACCCTGGCCCTGCTGAGTAACGCTTATATGGCAGTAGGTACGGAAGGTGGATATTGGGATAAACCCTGGCCCCGCTGAGTAACGCTTATATGGCAGTAGGTACGGAAGGTGGATATTGGGATAAACCCTGGCCCTGCTGAGTAACGCTTATATGGCAGTAGGTACGGAAGGTGGATATTGGGATAAACCCTGGCCCCGCTGAGTAACGCTTATATGGCAGTAGGTACGGAAGGTGGATACTGGGATAAGCCCTGGCCCTGCTGAGTAACGCTTATATGGCAGTAGGTACGGAAGGTGGATATTGGGATAAACCCTGGCCCCGCTGAGTAACGCTTATATGGCAGTAGGTACGGAAGGTGGATACTGGGATAAGCCCTGGCCCTGCTGAGTAACGCTTATATGGCAGTAAGTACGGAAGGTGGATATTGGGATAAACCCTGGCCCTGCTGAGTAACGCTTATATGGCAGTAGGTACGGAAGGTGGATATTGGGATAAACCCTGGCCCTGCTGAGTAACGCTTATATGGCAGTAGGTACGGAAGGTGGTTATTGGGATAAACCCTGGCCCTGCTGAGTAACGCTTATATGGCAGTAGGTACGGAAGGTGGATATTGGGATAAACCCTGGCCCTGCTGAGTAACGCTTATATGGCAGTAGGTACGGAAGGTGGATATTGGGATAAACCCTGGCCCCGCTGAGTAACGCTTATATGGCAGTAGGTACGGAAGGTGGATATTGGGATAAACCCTGGCCCTGCTGAGTAACGCTTATATGGCAGTAGGTACGGAAGGTGGATATTGGGATAAACCCTGGCCCTGCTGAGTAACGCTTATATGGCAGTAGGTACGGAAGGTGGTTATTGGGATAAACCCTGGCCCTGCTGAGTAACGCTTATATGGCAGTAGGTACGGAAGGTGGATATTGGGATAAACCCTGGCCCTGCTGAGTAACGCTTATATGGCAGTAGGTACGGAAGGTGGATATTGGGATAAACCCTGGCCCTGCTGAGTAACGCTTATATGGCAGTAGGTACGGAAGGTGGATATTGGGATAAACCCTGGCCCTGCTGAGTAACGCTTATATGGTAGTAGGTACGGAAGGTGGATATTGGGATAAACCCTGGCCCTGCTGAGTAACGCTTATATGGCAGTAGGTACCGAAGGTGGCTACTGGGATAAACCCTGGCCCTGCTGAGTAACGCTTATATGGCAGTAGGTACGGAAGGTGGATATTGGGATAAACCCTGGCCCTGCTAAGTAACGCTTATATGGCAGTAGGTACGGAAGGTGGTTATTGGGATAAACCCTGGCCCCGCTGAGTAACGCTTATATGGCAGTAGGTACGGAAGGTGGATATTGGGATAAACCCTGGCCCTGCTGAGTAACGCTTATATGGCAGTAGGTACGGAAGGTGGATACTGGGATAAACCCTGGCCCTGCTGAGTAACGCTTATATGGCAGTAGGTACGGAAGGTGGTTATTGGGATAAACCCTGGCCCTGCTGAGTAACGCTTATATGGCAGTAGGTACGGAAGGTGGATATTGGGATAAACCCTGGCCCTGCTGAGTAACGCTTATATGGCAGTAGGTACGGAAGGTGGATATTGGGATAAACCCTGGCCCTGCTGAGTAACGCTTATATGGCAGTAGGTACGGAAGGTGGATATTGGGATAAACCCTGGCCCTGCTGAGTAACGCTTATATGGTAGTAGGTACGGAAGGTGGATATTGGGATAAACCCTGGCCCTGCTGAGTAACGCTTATATGGCAGTAGGTACGGAAGGTGGATATTGGGATAAACCCTGGCCCTGCTAAGTAACGCTTATATGGCAGTAGGTACGGAAGGTGGATACTGGGATAAACCCTGGCCCTGCTGAGTAACGCTTATATGGCAGTAGGTACGGAAGGTGGATATTGGGATAAACCCTGGCCCTGCTGAGTAACGCTTATATGGCAGTAGGTACGGAAGGTGGATATTGGGATAAACCCCGGCCCCGCTGAGTAACGCTTATATGGCAGTAGGTACGGAAGGTGGATATTGGGATAAACCCCGGACCCGCTGAGTAACGCTTATATGGCAGTAGGTACAGAAGGTGGTTATTGGGATAAACCCTGGCCCTGCTGAGTAACGCTTATATGGCAGTTGGTACGGAAGGTGGTTATTGGGATAAACCCTGGCCCTGCTGAGTAACGCTTATATGGCAGTAGGTAAGGAAGGTGGATATTGGGATAAACCCCGGCCCTGCTGAGTAACGCTTATATGGCAGTAGGTACGGAAGGTGGATATTGGGATAAACCCCGGCCCTGCTGAGTAACGCTTATATGGCAGTAGGTACGGAAGGTGGATACTGGGATAAACCCTGGCCCCGCTGAGTAACGCTTATATGGCAGTAGGTACGGAAGGTGGATACTGGGATAAGCCCTGGCCCTGCTGAGTAACGCTTATATGGCAGTAGGTACGGAAGGTGGATATTGGGATAAACCCTGGCCCTGCTGAGTAACGCTTATATGGCAGTAAGTACGGAAGGTGGATATTGGGATAAACCCTGGCCCTGCTGAGTAACGCTTATATGGCAGTAGGTACGGAAGGTGGATACTGGGATAAACCCTGGCCCTGCTGAGTAACGCTTATATGGCAGTAGGTACGGAAGGTGGTTATTGGGGTAAACCCTGGCCCTGCTGAGTAACGCTTATATGGCAGTTGTGCTGAACAAAAAAAATCAATGCTTGTGAGCTAAATATAATGCAAACTCAATTGGCATAGGCAGGGGGCAGGGGCAGGGGGCAGGGCGAACGGAGCCTCACACCAGCAGGGGGCAGGGCGAACGGAGCCTCACACCGGCAGGGGGCAGGGCGAAAGGAGGCACAAACCAGCAGGGGCAGGGCGAACGGAGCCACAAACCAGCAGGGGGCAGGGCGAACGGAGCCACAAACCAGCAGGGGGCAGGGCGAACGGAGCCACAAACCAGCAGGGGGCAGGGCGAACGGAGGCACAAACCAGCAGGGGGCAGGGCGATATTGGGATAAACCCTGGCCCTGCTGAGTAACGCTTATATGGCAGTAGGTACGGAAGGTGGATATTGGGATAAACCCTGGCCCTGCTGAGTAACGCTTATATGGCAGTAGGTACGGAAGGTGGATATTGGGATAAACCCTGGCCCTGCTGAGTAACGCTTATATGGCAGTAGGTACGGAAGGTGGATATTGGGATAAACCCTGGCCCTGCTGAGTAACGCTTATATGGCAGTAGGTACGGAAGGTGGATATTGGGATAAACCCCGGCCCTGCTGAGTGAGTAACGCTTATATGGCAGTAGGTACGGAAGGTGGATATTGGGATAAACCCTGGCCCTGCTGAGTAACGCTTATATGGCAGTAGGTACGGAAGGTGGATATTGGGATAAACCCTGGCCCCGCTGAGTAACGCTTATATGGCAGTAGGTACGGAAGGTGGATATTGGGATAAACCCTGGCCCTGCTGAGTAACGCTTATATGGCAGTAAGTACGGAAGGTGGATATTGGGATAAACCCTGGCCCCGCTGAGTAACGCTTATATGGCAGTAGGTAAGGAAGGTGGATATTGGGATAAACCCCGGCCCCGCTGAGTAACGCTTATATGGCAGTAGGTACGGAAGGTGGATATTGGGATAAACCCTGGCCCTGCTGAGTAACGCTTATATGGCAGTAGGTACGGAAGGTGGATATTGGGATAAACCCTGGCCCTGCTGAGTAACGCTTATATGGCAGTAGGTACGGAAGGTGGTTATTGGGATAAACCCTGGCCCTGCTGAGTAACGCTTATATGGCAGTAGGTACGGAAGGTGAATATTGGGATAAACCCCGGCCCTGCTGAGTAACGCTTATATGGCAGTAGGTACGGAAGGTGGATATTGGGATAAACCCTGGCCCTGCTGAGTGAGTAACGCTTGTATGGCAGTAGGTACGGAAGGTGGATATTGGGATAAACCCTGGCCCCGCTGAGTAACGCTTATATGGCAGTAGGTACAGAAGGTGGATATTGGGATAAACCCTGGCCCCGCTGAGTAACGCTTATATGGCAGTAGGTACGGAAGGTGGATATTGGGATAAACCCTGGCCCTGCTGAGTAACGCTTATATGGCAGTAGGTACGGAAGGTGGATATTGGGATAAACCCTGGCCCTGCTGAGTAACGCTTATATGGCAGTAGGTACGGAAGGTGGATATTGGGATAAACCCTGGCCCTGCTGAGTAACGCTTATATGGCAGTAGGTACGGAAGGTGGATATTGGGATAAACCCTGGCCCTGCTGAGTAACGCTTATATGGCAGTAGGTACGGAAGGTGGATATTGGGATAAACCCCGGCCCTGCTGAGTAACGCTTATATGGTAGTTGTGCTGAACAAAAAAAAATCAATGCTTGTGAGCTAAATATAATGCAAACTCAATTGGCATAGGCAGGGGGCAGGGGGCAGGGGGCAGGGGGCAGGGCGAACGGAGCCTCACACCAGCAGGGGGCAGGGCGAACGGAGCCACAAACCAGCAGGGGGCAGGGCGAAAGGAGGCACAAACCAGCAGGGGCAGGGCGAACGGAGCCTCACACCAGCAGGGGGCAGGGCGAAAGGAGGCACAAACCAGCAGGGGCAGGGCGAACGGAGGCACAAACCAGCAGGGGGCAGGGCGAACGGAGCCACAAACCAGCAGGGGCAGGGCGAACGGAGCCACAAACCAGCAGGGGCAGGGCGAACGGAGCCTCACACCAGCAGGGGGCAGGGCGAAAGGAGGCACAAACCAGCAGGGGCAGGGCGAACGGAGCCTCACACCAGCAGGGGGCAGGGCGAAAGGAGGCACAAACCAGCAGGGGCAGGGCGAACGGAGGCACAAACCAGCAGGGGGCAGGGCGAACGGAGCCACAAACCAGCAGGGGGCAGGGCGAACGAAGCCACAAACCAGCAGGGGGCAGGGCGAAAGGAGCCTCAAACCAGCAGGGGGCAGGGCGAACGGAGCCACAAACCAGCAGGGGGCAGGGCGAACGGAGCCTCATACCAGCAGGGGGCAGGGCGAAAGGAGGCACAAACCAGCAGGGGGCAGGGCGAACGGAGGCACAAACCAGCAGGGGGCAGGGGCAGGGCGAACGGAGCCTCACACCAGCAGGGGGCAGGGCGAACGGAGGCACAAACCAGCAGGGGCAGGGCGAACGGAGGCACAAACCAGCAGGGGCAGGGCGAACGGAGCCTCACACCAGCAGGGGGCAGGGCGAAAGGAGGCACAAACCAGCAGGGGCAGGGCGAACGGAGGCACAAACCAGCAGGGGGCAGGGCGAACGGAGCCACAAACCAGCAGGGGGCAGGGCGAACGAAGCCACAAACCAGCAGGGGGCAGGGCGAAAGGAGCCTCAAACCAGCAGGGGGCAGGGCGAACGGAGCCACAAACCAGCAGGGGGCAGGGCGAACGGAGCCTCATACCAGCAGGGGGCAGGGCGAAAGGAGGCACAAACCAGCAGGGGGCAGGGCGAACGGAGGCACAAACCAGCAGGGGGCAGGGGCAGGGCGAACGGAGCCTCACACCAGCAGGGGGCAGGGCGAACGGAGCCTCACACCAGCAGGGGGCAGGGCGAACGGAGCCACAAACCAGCAGGGGGCAGGGCGAACGGAGCCACAAACCAGCAGGGGGCAGGGCGAAAGGAGGCACAAACCAGCAGGGGCAGGGCGAACGGAGCCTCACACCAGCAGGGGGCAGGGCGAAAGGAGGCACAAACCAGCAGGGGCAGGGCGAACGGAGGCACAAACCAGCAGGGGGCAGGGCGAACGGAGCCACAAACCAGCAGGGGCAGGGCGAACGGAGCCTCACACCAGCAGGGGGCAGGGCGAAAGGAGGCACAAACCAGCAGGGGCAGGGCGAACGGAGCCTCACACCAGCAGGGGGCAGGGCGAAAGGAGGCACAAACCAGCAGGGGCAGGGCGAACGGAGGCACAAACCAGCAGGGGGCAGGGCGAACGGAGCCACAAACCAGCAGGGGGCAGGGCGAACGAAGCCACAAACCAGCAGGGGGCAGGGCGAAAGGAGCCTCAAACCAGCAGGGGGCAGGGCGAACGGAGCCACAAACCAGCAGGGGGCAGGGCGAACGGAGCCTCATACCAGCAGGGGGCAGGGCGAAAGGAGGCACAAACCAGCAGGGGGCAGGGCGAACGGAGGCACAAACCAGCAGGGGGCAGGGGCAGGGCGAACGGAGCCTCACACCAGCAGGGGGCAGGGCGAACGGAGGCACAAACCAGCAGGGGCAGGGCGAACGGAGGCACAAACCAGCAGGGGCAGGGCGAACGGAGCCTCACACCAGCAGGGGGCAGGGCGAAAGGAGGCACAAACCAGCAGGGGCAGGGCGAACGGAGCCACAAACCAGCAGGGGGCAGGGCGAACGAAGCCACAAACCAGCAGGGGGCAGGGCGAAAGGAGCCTCAAACCAGCAGGGGGCAGGGCGAACGGAGCCACAAACCAGCAGGGGGCAGGGCGAACGGAGCCTCATACCAGCAGGGGGCAGGGCGAAAGGAGGCACAAACCAGCAGGGGGCAGGGCGAACGGAGGCACAAACCAGCAGGGGGCAGGGGCAGGGCGAACGGAGCCTCACACCAGCAGGGGGCAGGGCGAACGGAGCCTCACACCAGCAGGGGGCAGGGCGAACGGAGCCACAAACCAGCAGGGGGCAGGGCGAACGGAGCCACAAACCAGCAGGGGGCAGGGCGAATGGAGCCACAAACCCGGCTTCTCAGCCATATATTGTGAGAGGGTGAGAGATCGATCATCTCTCCCTGGGGGTTTTCCAACCGGTTTAATTAGTGATCCCCAAGTAGCTTTGCTGCCTACACTTTCTATATTTTTAATCGCTGGTTCTATTTGCACAGTGATAAATGTTTTATGTAACCCCCGTTTAGAAGAAAGTTATTTTCTAAACATTTATTTATTTGGTGGTGTGCAACTAAGTGGTCTCCTTTTCGGGAGCCCTCTCGTGTCCTCCATTTTGTTTTGTGCAGCTTTGCCTATCCGCCGCGCGCACCTGCCACCCACACACAATGATCACTTTATTATGTGGTCTATTAGTTAGAAGATTTGCTTGATCGTTTGTCTGTTTTGCGTTATGTGAGACCCCACATTGTTCCCGCACCAACAGTGGCCCACTACATGAACACGTGAGCCACGGGACTATACCACTGACTCTCTGGGACACTCACGCTGCGATCTTGCTGTTTATTTGTATCTGTATGTTAATTCCATATGTATGTGCACCTGCAGGCGTGTGCCAATGCCCCTCCTAGCACCTATAGATATTACATATAGATATCTATATATTATTATAGATAAGAGAAGCTGTGCTGTTTGCTCCCCCGCTCCTTTGCTCCTTGCGGAGTAATATACGCGACGTGTTAGTGTCCACTCCGGGGAGGTGAACTCAGGCCCATGTACATTATCCGTACCTGGGAATAAGAGGGGTTACAAACGCACCGTGTGTTTTGGGTTTGTATGTGCTTTTTACTGCTTGGGAATGAGAGGTTGTGAGGTTGATTTTGGTTGTTTGCGATATTTACCGCTGCCCGTTATACCGCTGCCCGTTATACCGCTGCCCACACGGGTCACTGTGGGGTGACAGACATGATGAAGATGGATGTCACCAAGTCCACCGCTGCAGAGACAGACGCCATCTACTCACTGTACGGCTGTGACCTCATTTGAGACCACTAATGGCTCCCAGAGACAGTGGCCAGGCCGTGTGATGGGGACAGGGACGGTGACGTTCCAGGGTTCTGGGTCTCACCTGCACCAGGGACTTGACGCTGGGCTGGAAGACCATGTTGCTGTTCAGCAGGAAGGAGCGGAGCAGCGGCTGGGGGTGACAGGCCAACTGAGCGATGATTCCCGTCAGCAGGAAGTTGACGTACAGAGAGTTCTGCAACATGCTCTCCAGCTTGGCAAAGAGGACAGCAATGAAGGGACCTGCAGGGAGAGAGCGGGGGCTGACACCACAAAGGGATAAACACACACACCTAGCAATGTCTGACGGGTCCTGCAGGGAGAGCGGGGGCTGACACCACAAAGGGATAAACACACACACCTCTAGCAATGTCTGACGCGTCCTGCAGGGAGAGAGCGGGGGCTGACACCACAAAGGGATAAACACACACACCTCTAGCAATGTCTGACGGGACCTGCAGGGAGAGAGCGGGGGCTGACACCACAAAGGGATAAACACACACACCTAGCAATGTCTGACGGGTCCTGCAGGGAGAGCGGGGGCTGACACCACAAAGGGATAAACACACACACCTCTAGCAATGTCTGACGCGTCCTGCAGGGAGAGAGCGGGGGCTGACACCACAAAGGGATAAACACACACACCTCTAGCAATGTCTGACGGGTCCTGCAGGGAGAGAGCGGGGGCTGACACCACAAAGGGATAAACACACACACCTCTAGCAATGTCTGACGGGACCTGCAGGGAGAGAGCGGGGGCTGACACCACAAAGGGATAAACACACACACCTAGCAATGTCTGACGGGTCCTGCAGGGAGAGAGCGGGGGCTGACACCACAAAGGGATAAACACACACATCGCTAGCAATGTCTGACGCGTCCTGCAGGGAGAGAGCGGGGGCTGACACCACAAAGGGATAAACACACACATCGCTAGCAATGTCTGACGGGACCTGCAGGGAGAGAGCGGGGGCTGACACCACAAAGGGATAAACACACACATCGCTAGCAATGTCTGACGCGTCCTGCAGGGAGAGAGCGGGGGCTGACACCACAAAGGGATAAACACACACACCTAGCAATGTCTGACGGGTCCTGCAGGGAGAGAGCGGGGGCTGACACCACAAAGGGATAAACACACACACCTAGCAATGTCTGACGGGTCCTGCAAGGAGAGAGCGGGGGCTGACACCACAAAGGGATAAACACACACACCTCTAGCAATGTCTGACGGGACCTGCAGGGAGAGAGCGGGGGCTGACACCACAAAGGGATAAACACACACACCTAGCAATGTCTGACGGGACCTGCAGGGAGAGAGCGGGGGCTGACACCACAAAGGGATAAACACACACATCGCTAGCAATGTCTGACGCGTCCTGCAGGGAGAGAGCGGGGGCTGACACCACAAAGGGATAAACACACACATCGCTAGCAATGTCTGACGGGACCTGCAGGGAGAGCGGGGGCTGACACCACAAAGGGATAAACACACACACCTAGCAATGTCTGACGGGTCCTGCAGGGAGAGCGGGGGCTGACACCACAAAGGGATAAACACACACACCTCTAGCAATGTCTGACGCGTCCTGCAGGGAGAGAGCGGGGGCTGACACCACAAAGGGATAAACACACACACCTCTAGCAATGTCTGACGGGACCTGCAGGGAGAGAGCGGGGGCTGACACCACAAAGGGATAAACACACACACCTCTAGCAATGTCTGACGGGACCTGCAGGGAGAGAGCGGGGGCTGACACCACAAAGGGATAAACACACACACCTCTAGCAATGTCTGACGGGACCTGCAGGGAGAGAGCCGGGGCTGACACCACAAAGGGATAAACACACACACCTAGCAATGTCTGACGGGTCCTGCAGGGAGAGAGCGGGGGCTGACACCACAAAGGGATAAACACACACATCGCTAGCAATGTCTGACGCGTCCTGCAGGGAGAGAGCGGGGGCTGACACCACAAAGGGATAAACACACACATCGCTAGCAATGTCTGACGGGACCTGCAGGGAGAGAGCGGGGGCTGACATCACAAAGGGATAAACACACACATCGCTAGCAATGTCTGACGCGTCCTGCAGGGAGAGAGCGGGGGCTGACACCACAAAGGGATAAACACACACACCTAGCAATGTCTGACGGGTCCTGCAGGGAGAGAGCGGGGGCTGACACCACAAAGGGATAAACACACACACCTAGCAATGTCTGACGGGACCTGCAGGGAGAGAGCGGGGGCTGACACCACAAAGGGATAAACACACACACCTCTAGCAATGTCTGACGCGTCCTGCAGGGAGAGCGCGGGGGCTGACACCACAAAGGGATAAACACACACACCTCTAGCAATGTCTGACGCGTCCTGCAGGGAGAGAGCGGGGGCTGACACCACAAAGGGATAAACACACACACCTAGCAATGTCTGACGGGTCCTGCAGGGAGAGAGCGGGGGCTGACACCACAAAGGGATAAACACACACACCTAGCAATGTCTGACGCGTCCTGCAGGGAGAGAGCGGGGGCTGACACCACAAAGGGATAAACACACACACCTAGCAATGTCTGACGCGTCCTGCAGGGAGAGCGCGGTGGCTGACACCACAAAGGGATAAACACACACACCTCTAGCAATGTCTGACGCGTCCTGCAGGGAGAGAGCGGGGGCTGACACCACAAAGGGATAAACACACACACCTAGCAATGTCTGACGCGTCCTGCAGGGAGAGCGCGGGGGCTGACACCACAAAGGGATAAACACACACACCTAGCAATGTCTGACGGGTCCTGCAGGGAGAGAGCGGGGGCTGACACCACAAAGGGATAAACACACACACCTAGCAATGTCTGACGGGTCCTGCAGGGAGAGCGGGGGCTGACACCACAAAGGGATAAACACACACACCTAGCAATGTCTGACGGGTCCTGCAGGGAGAGCGGGGGCTGACACCACAAAGGGATAAACACACACACCTCTAGCAATGTCTGACGCGTCCTGCAGGGAGAGAGCGGGGGCTGACACCACAAAGGGATAAACACACACACCTCTAGCAATGTCTGACGGGACCTGCAGGGAGAGAGCGGGGGCTGACACCACAAAGGGATAAACACACACATCGCTAGCAATGTCTGACGCGTCCTGCAGGGAGAGAGCGGGGGCTGACACCACAAAGGGATAAACACACACACCTAGCAATGTCTGACGGGACCTGCAGGGAGAGAGCGGGGGCTGACACCACAAAGGGATAAACACACACACCTAGCAATGTCTGACGGGTCCTGCAGGGAGAGAGCGGGGGCTGACACCACAAAGGGATAAACACACACCTCTAGCAATGTCTGACGGGACCTGCAGGGAGAGAGCGGGGGCTGACACCACAAAGGGATAAACACACACCTCTAGCAATGTCTGACGGGTCCTGCAGGGAGAGAGCGGGGGCTGACACCACAAAGGGATAAACACACACACCTCTAGCAATGTCTGACGCGTCCTGCAGGGAGAGCGCGGGGGCTGACACCACAAAGGGATAAACACACACATCGCTAGCAATGTCTGACGCGTCCTGCAGGGAGAGAGCGGGGGCTGACACCACAAAGGGATAAACACACACACCTCTAGCAATGTCTGACGGGACCTGCAGGGAGAGAGCGGGGGCTGACACCACAAAGGGATAAACACACACACCTCTAGCAATGTCTGACGGGACCTGCAGGGAGAGAGCGGGGGCTGACACCACAAAGGGATAAACACACACACCTCTAGCAATGTCTGACGGGACCTGCAGGGAGAGAGCGGGGGCTGACACCACAAAGGGATAAACACACACATCGCTAGCAATGTCTGACGCGTCCTGCAGGGAGAGAGCGGGGGCTGACACCACAAAGGGATAAACACACACACCTAGCAATGTCTGACGGGTCCTGCAGGGAGAGAGCGGGGGCTGACACCACAAAGGGATAAACACACACACCTAGCAATGTCTGACGGGTCCTGCAGGGAGAGAGCGGGGGCTGACACCACAAAGGGATAAACACACACCTCTAGCAATGTCTGACGGGTCCTGCAGGGAGAGAGCGGGGGCTGACACCACAAAGGGATAAACACACACACCTCTAGCAATGTCTGACGCGTCCTGCAGGGAGAGCGCGGGGGCTGACACCACAAAGGGATAAACACACACACCTCTAGCAATGTCTGACGCGTCCTGCAGGGAGAGAGCGGGGGCTGACACCACAAAGGGATAAACACACACACCTAGCAATGTCTGACGGGTCCTGCAGGGAGAGAGCGGGGGCTGACACCACAAAGGGATAAACACACACACCTCTAGCAATGTCTGACGCGTCCTGCAGGGAGAGAGCGGGGGCTGACACCACAAAGGGATAAACACACACACCTAGCAATGTCTGACGCGTCCTGCAGGGAGAGCGCGGGGGCTGACACCACAAAGGGATAAACACACACACCTCTAGCAATGTCTGACGCGTCCTGCAGGGAGAGAGCGGGGGCTGACACCACAAAGGGATAAACACACACACCTCTAGCAATGTCTGACGGGACCTGCAGGGAGAGAGCGGGGGCTGACACCACAAAGGGATAAACACACACACCTCTAGCAATGTCTGACGGGTCCTGCAGGGAGAGCGCGGGGGCTGACACCACAAAGGGATAAACACACACACCTCTAGCAATGTCTGACGCGTCCTGCAGGGAGAGCGCGGGGGCTGACACCACAAAGGGATAAACACACACACCTCTAGCAATGTCTGACGCGTCCTGCAGGGAGAGAGCGGGGGCTGACACCACAAAGGGATAAACACACACACCTAGCAATGTCTGACGGGACCTGCAGGGAGAGAGCGGGGGCTGACACCACAAAGGGATAAACACACACATCGCTAGCAATGTCTGACGCGTCCTGCAGGGAGAGAGCGGGGGCTGACACCACAAAGGGATAAACACACACACCTAGCAATGTCTGAAGGGACCTGCAGGGAGAGCGCGGGGGCTGACACCACAAAGGGATAAACACACACACCTAGCAATGTCTGACGGGACCTGCAGGGAGAGAGCGGGGGCTGACACCACAAAGGGATAAACACACACACCTAGCAATGTCTGACGGGACCTGCAGGGAGAGAGCGGGGGCTGACACCACAAAGGGATAAACACACACACCTCTAGCAATGTCTGACGCGTCCTGCAGGGAGAGAGCAGGGGCTGACACCACAAAGGGATAAACACACACACCTCTAGCAATGTCTGACGGGACCTGCAGGGAGAGAGCGGGGGCTGACACCACAAAGGGATAAACACACACACCTCTAGCAATGTCTGACGGGACCTGCAGGGAGAGAGCGGGGGCTGACACCACAAAGGGATAAACACACACATCGCTAGCAATGTCTGACGCGTCCTGCAGGGAGAGAGCGGGGGCTGACACCACAAAGGGATAAACACACACACCTCTAGCAATGTCTGACGGGACCTGCAGGGAGAGAGCGGGGGCTGACACCACAAAGGGATAAACACACACACCTCTAGCAATGTCTGACGGGACCTGCAGGGAGAGAGCGGGGGCTGACACCACAAAGGGATAAACACACACACCTCTAGCAATGTCTGACGGGTCCTGCAGGGAGAGAGCGGGGGCTGACACCACAAAGGGATAAACACACACACCTCTAGCAATGTCTGACGGGACCTGCAGGGAGAGAGCGGGGGCTGACACCACAAAGGGATAAACACACACACCTCTAGCAATGTCTGACGGGTCCTACAGGGAGAGAGCGGGGGCTGACACCACAAAGGGATAAACACACACATCGCTAGCAATGTCTGACGGGTCCTGCAGGGAGAGAGCGGGGGCTGACACCACAAAGGGATAAACACACACACCTAGCAATGTCTGACGGGACCTGCAGGGAGAGAGCGGGGGCTGACACCACAAAGGGATAAACACACACATCGCTAGCAATGTCTGACGCGTCCTGCAGGGAGAGAGCGGGGGCTGACACCACAAAGGGATAAACACACACACCTCTAGCAATGTCTGACGGGACCTGCAGGGAGAGAGCGGGGGCTGACACCACAAAGGGATAAACACACACACCTAGCAATGTCTGACGGGACCTGCAGGGAGAGAGCGGGGGCTGACACCACAAAGGGATAAACACACACACCTCTAGCAATGTCTGACGGGACCTGCAGGGAGAGAGCGGGGGCTGACACCACAAAGGGATAAACACACACAACTCTAGCAATGTCTGACGGGTCCTGCAGGGAGAGAGCGGGGGCTGACACCACAAAGGGATAAACACACACACCTCTAGCAATGTCTGACGGGACCTGCAGGGAGAGAGCGGGGGCTGACACCACAAAGGGAGAAACACACACACCTCTAGCAATGTCTGACGGGTCCTGCAGGGAGAGAGCGGGGGCTGACACCACAAAGGGATAAACACACACACCTCTAGCAATGTCTGACGGGTCCTGCAGGGAGAGAGCGGGGGCTGACACCACAAAGGGATAAACACACACACCTCTAGCAATGTCTGACGGGACCTGCAGGGAGAGAGCGGGGGCTGACACCACAAAGGGATAAACACACACAACTCTAGCAATGTCTGACGGGTCCTGCAGGGAGAGAGCGGGGGCTGACACCACAAAGGGATAAACACACACACCTCTAGCAATGTCTGACGGGACCTGCAGGGAGAGAGCGGGGGCTGACACCACAAAGGGATAAACACACACACCTAGCAATGTCTGACGGGACCTGCAGGGAGAGAGCGGGGGCTGACACCACAAAGGGATAAACACACACATCGCTAGCAATGTCTGACGCGTCCTGCAGGGAGAGAGCGGGGGCTGACACCACAAAGGGATAAACACACACACCTAGCAATGTCTGGCGGGTCCTGCAGGGAGAGAGCGGGGGCTGACACCACAAAGGGATAAACACACACACCTAGCAATGTCTGACGGGTCCTGCAGGGAGAGAGCGGGGGCTGACACCACAAAGGGATAAACACACACACCTCTAGCAATGTCTGACGGGACCTGCAGGGAGAGAGCGGGGGCTGACACCACAAAGGGATAAACACACACACCTAGCAATGTCTGACGGGACCTGCAGGGAGAGAGCGGGGGCTGACACCACAAAGGGATAAACACACACATCGCTAGCAATGTCTGACGCGTCCTGCAGGGAGAGAGCGGGGGCTGACACCACAAAGGGATAAACACACACACCTCTAGCAATGTCTGGCGGGTCCTGCAGGGAGAGAGCGGGGGCTGACACCACAAAGGGATAAACACACACACCTAGCAATGTCTGACGGGTCCTGCAGGGAGAGAGCGGGGGCTGACACCACAAAGGGATAAACACACACACCTCTAGCAATGTCTGACGGGTCCTGCAGGGAGAGAGCGGGGGCTGACACCACAAAGGGATAAACACACACACCTAGCAATGTCTGACGGGACCTGCAGGGAGAGAGCGGGGGCTGACACCACAAAGGGATAAACACACACACCTCTAGCAATGTCTGACGGGACCTGCAGGGAGAGAGCGGGGGCTGACACCACAAAGGGATAAACACACACACCTCTAGCAATGTCTGACGGGTCCTGCAGGGAGAGAGCGGGGGCTGACACCACAAAGGGATAAACACACACACCTAGCAATGTCTGACGGGTCCTGCAGGGAGAGCGCGGGGGCTGACACCACAAAGGGATAAACACACACACCTCTAGCAATGTCTGACGGGACCTGCAGGGAGAGAGCGGGGGCTGACACCACAAAGGGATAAACACACACACCTCTAGCAATGTCTGACGGGACCTGCAGGGAGAGAGCGGGGGCTGACACCACAAAGGGATAAACACACACACCTAGCAATGTCTGACGGGACCTGCAGGGACTGACACCACAAAGGGATAAACACACACACCTCTAGCAATGTCTGACGGGACCTGCAGGGAGAGAGCAGGGGCTGACACCACAAAGGGATAAACACACACACCTAGCAATGTCTGACGCGTCCTGCAGGGAGAGAGCGGGGGCTGACACCACAAAGGGATAAACACACACACCTAGCAATGTCTGACGGGATCTGCAGGGAGAGAGCGGGGGCTGACACCACAAAGGGATAAACACACACACCTAGCAATGTCTGACGGGACCTGCAGGGAGAGAGCGGGGGCTGACACCACAAAGGGATAAACACACACACCTCTAGCAATGTCTGACGGGTCCTGCAGGGAGAGAGCGGGGGCTGACACCACAAAGGGATAAACACACACACCTAGCAATGTCTGACGGGACCTGCAGGGAGAGAGCGGGGGCTGACACCACAAAGGGATAAACACACACACCTCTAGCAATGTCTGACGGGTCCTGCAGGGAGAGAGCGGGGGCTGACACCACAAAGGGATAAACACACACACCTAGCAATGTCTGACGGGTCCTGCAGGGAGAGAGCGGGGGCTGACACCACAAAGGGATAAACACACACACCTAGCAATGTCTGGCGGGTCCTGCAGGGAGAGAGCGGGGGCTGACACCACACAGGGATAAACACACACACCTAGCAATGTCTGACGGGTCCTGCAGGGAGAGAGCGGGGGCTGACACCACAAAGGGATAAACACACACACCTCTAGCAATGTCTGACGCGTCCTGCAGGGAGAGAGCGGGGGCTGACACCACAAAGGGATAAACACACACACCTCTAGCAATGTCTGACGGGTCCTGCAGGGAGAGAGCGGGGGCTGACACCACAAAGGGATAAACACACACACCTCTAGCAATGTCTGACGCGTCCTGCAGGGAGAGAGCGGGGGCTGACACCAGAAAGGGATAAACACACACACCTCTAGCAATGTCTGACGGGACCTGCAGGGAGAGAGCGGGGGCTGACACCACAAAGGGATAAACACACACACCTCTAGCAATGTCTGACGGGTCCTGCAGGGAGAGAGCGGGGGCTGACACCACAAAGGGATAAACACACAAACCTCTAGCAATGTCTGACGCGTCCTGCAGGGAGAGAGCGGGGGCTGACACCACAAAGGGATAAACACACACACCTCTAGCAATGTCTGACGGGACCTGCAGGGAGAGAGCGGGGGCTGACACCACAAAGGGATAAACACACACACCTCTAGCAATGTCTGACGCGTCCTGCAGGGAGAGAGCGGGGGCTGACACCACAAAGGGATAAACACACACACCTCTAGCAATGTCTGACGCGTCCTGCAGGGAGAGAGCGGGGGCTGACACCACAAAGGGATAAACACACACACCTAGCAATGTCTGACGCGTCCTGCAGGGAGAGCGCGGGGGCTGACACCACAAAGGGATAAACACACACACCTCTAGCAATGTCTGACGGGACCTGCATGGAGAGAGCGGGGGCTGACACCACAAAGGGATAAACACACACACCTAGCAATGTCTGACGGGACCTGCAGGGAGAGAGCGGGGGCTGACACCACAAAGGGATAAACACACACACCTCTAGCAATGTCTGACGGGACCTGCAGGGAGAGAGCGGGGGCTGACACCACAAAGGGATAAACACACACACCTAGCAATGTCTGACGCTTCCTGCAGGGAGAGAGCGGGGGCTGACACCACAAAGGGATAAACACACACAACTAGCAATGTCTGACGGGTCCTGCAGGGAGAGAGCGGGGGCTGACACCACAAAGGGATAAACACACACACCTAGCAATGTCTGACGCGTCCTGCAGGGAGAGAGCGGGGGCTGACACCACAAAGGGAAAAACACACACACCTCTAGCAATGTCTGACGGGTCCTGCAGGGAGAGAGCGGGGGCTGACTCCACAAAGGGATAAACACACACACCTCTAGCAATGTCTGACGGGTTCTGCAGGGAGACAGCGTTGGCTGACACCACAAAGGGATAAACACACACACCTAGCAATGTCTGACGCGTCCTGCAGGGAGAGAGCGGGGGATGACACCACAAAGGGATAAACACACACACCTCTAGCAATGTCTGACGGGTCCTGCAGGGAGAGAGCGGGGGCTGACACCACAAAGGGATAAACACACACACCTAGCAATGTCTGACGGGTCCTGCAGGGAGAGAGCGGGGGCTGACACCACAAAGGGATAAACACACACACCTCTAGCAATGTCTGACGGGTCCTGCAGGGAGAGAGCGGGGGCTGACACCACAAAGGGATAAACACACACATCTCTAGCAATGTCTGACGGGACCTGCAGGGAGAGAGCGGGGGCTGACACCACAAAGGGATAAACACACACACCTAGCAATGTCTGATGGGACCTGCAGGGAGAGAGCGGGGGCTGACACCACAAAGGGATAAACACACACCTAGCAATGTCTGACGCGTCCTGCAGGGAGAGAGCGGGGGCTGACACCACAAAGGGATAAACACACACACCTAGCAATGTCTGACGGGTCCTGCAGGGAGAGAGCGGGGGCTGACACCACAAAGGGATAAACACACACACCTAGCAATGTCTGACGCGTCCTGCAGGGAGAGAGCGGGGGCTGACACCACAAAGGGATAAACACACACACCTCTAGCAATGTCTGACGGGACCTGCAGGGAGAGAGCGGGGGCTGACACCACAAAGGGATAAACACACACACCTCTAGCAATGTCTGACGGGTCCTGCAGGGAGAGAGCGGGGGCTGACACCACAAAGGGATAAACACACACACCTAGCAATGTCTGACGGGTCTTGCAGGGAGAGAGCGGGGGCTGACACCACAAAGGGATAAACACACACACCTCTAGCAATGTCTGACGGTCCTGCAGGGAGAGAGCGGGGGCTGACACCACAAAGGGAGAAACACACACACCTAGCAATGTCTGACGGGTCCTGCAGGGAGAGAGCGGGGGCTGACACCACAAAGGGATAAACACACACACCTAGCAATGTCTGACGCGTCCTGCAGGGAGAGAGCGGGGGCTGACACCACAAAGGGATAAACACACACACCTCTAGCAATGTCTGACGCGTCCTGCAGGGAGAGAGCGGGGGCTGACACCACAAAGGGATAAACACACACACCTAGCAATGTCTGACGGGACCTGCAGGGAGAGCGCGGGGGCTGACACCACAAAGGGATAAACACACACACCTCTAGCAATGTCTGACGGGTCCTGCAGGGAGAGAGCGGGGGCTGACACCACAAAGGGATAAACACACACATCGCTAGCAATGTCTGACGGGACCTGCAGGGAGAGAGCGGGGGCTGACACCACAAAGGGATAAACACACACACCTCTAGCAATGTCTGAAGGGACCTGCAGGGAGAGAGCGGGGGCTGACACCACAAAGGGATAAACACACACAACTAGCAATGTCTGACGCGTCCTGCAGGGAGAGAGCGGGGGCTGACACCACAAAGGGATAAACACACACACCTAGCAATGTCTGACGCGTCCTGCAGGGAGAGAGCGGGGGCTGACACCACAAAGGGAAAAACACACACACCTCTAGCAATGTCTGACGGGTCCTGCAGGGAGAGAGCGGGGGCTGACTCCACAAAGGGATAAACACACACACCTCTAGCAATGTCTGACGGGTTCTGCAGGGAGACAGCGTTGGCTGACACCACAAAGGGATAAACACACACACCTAGCAATGTCTGACGCGTCCTGCAGGGAGAGAGCGGGGGATGACACCACAAAGGGATAAACACACACACCTCTAGCAATGTCTGACGGGTCCTGCAGGGAGAGAGCGGGGGCTGACACCACAAAGGGATAAACACACACACCTAGCAATGTCTGACGGGTCCTGCAGGGAGAGAGCGGGGGCTGACACCACAAAGGGATAAACACACACATCGCTAGCAATGTCTGACGGGACCTGCAGGGAGAGAGCGGGGGCTGACACCACAAAGGGATAAACACACACACCTAGCAATGTCTGATGGGACCTGCAGGGAGAGAGCGGGGGCTGACACCACAAAGGGATAAACACACACCTAGCAATGTCTGACGCGTCCTGCAGGGAGAGAGCGGGGGCTGACACCACAAAGGGATAAACACACACACCTAGCAATGTCTGACGGGTCCTGCAGGGAGAGAGCGGGGGCTGACACCACAAAGGGATAAACACACACACCTAGCAATGTCTGACGCGTCCTGCAGGGAGAGAGCGGGGGCTGACACCACAAAGGGATAAACACACACACCTCTAGCAATGTCTGACGGGACCTGCAGGGAGAGAGCGGGGGCTGACACCACAAAGGGATAAACACACACACCTCTAGCAATGTCTGACGGGTCCTGCAGGGAGAGAGCGGGGGCTGACACCACAAAGGGATAAACACACACACCTAGCAATGTCTGACGGGTCCTGCAGGGAGAGAGCGGGGGCTGACACCACAAAGGGATAAACACACACACCTCTAGCAATGTCTGACGCGTCCTGCAGGGAGAGAGCGGGGGCTGACACCACAAAGGGATAAACACACACACCTCTAGCAATGTCTGACGCGTCCTGCAGGGAGAGAGCGGGGGCTGACACCACAAAGGGATAAACACACACACCTCTAGCAATGTCTGACGCGTCCTGCAGGGAGAGAGCGGGGGCTGACACCACAAAGGGATAAACACACACACCTAGCAATGTCTGACGGGACCTGCAGGGAGAGCGCGGGGGCTGACACCACAAAGGGATAAACACACACACCTAGCAATGTCTGACGCGTCCTGCAGGGAGAGAGCGGGGGCTGACACCACAAAGGGATAAACACACACACCTCTAGCAATGTCTGACGCGTCCTGCAGGGAGAGAGCGGGGGCTGACACCACAAAGGGATAAACACACACACCTCTAGCAATGTCTGACGGGACCTGCAGGGAGAGCGCGGGGGCTGACACCACAAAGGGATAAACACACACCTAGCAATGTCTGACGCGTCCTGCAGGGAGAGAGCGGGGGCTGACACCACAAAGGGATAAACACACACACCTAGCAATGTCTGACGCGTCCTGCAGGGAGAGAGCGGGGGCTGACACCACAAAGGGATAAACACACACACCTAGCAATGTCTGACGCGTCCTGCAGGGAGAGCGCGGGGGCTGACACCACAAAGGGATAAACACACACACCTAGCAATGTCTGACGGGTCCTGCAGGGAGAGAGCGGGGGCTGACACCACAAAGGGATAAACACACACACCTAGCAATGTCTGACGCGTCCTGCAGGGAGAGAGCGGGGGCTGACACCACAAAGGGATAAACACACACATCGCTAGCAATGTCTGACGGGACCTGCAGGGAGAGAGCGGGGGCTGACACCACAAAGGGATAAACACACACACCTCTAGCAATGTCTGAAGGGACCTGCAGGGAGAGAGCGGGGGCTGACACCACAAAGGGATAAACACACACACCTCTAGCAATGTCTGACGCGTCCTGCAGGGAGAGAGCGGGGGCTGACACCACAAAGGGATAAACACACACACCTAGCAATGTCTGAAGGGACCTGCAGGGGAGCGCGGGGGCTGACACCACAAAGGGATAAACACACACACCTCTAGCAATGTCTGACGGGTCCTGCAGGGAGAGAGCGGGGGCTGACACCACAAAGGGATAAACACACACCTCTAGCAATGTCTGACGGGTCCTGCAGGGAGAGAGCGGGGGCTGACACCACAAAGGGATAAACACACACACCTCTAGCAATGTCTGACGGGTCCTGCAGGGAGAGAGCGGGGGCTGACACCACAAAGGGATAAACACACACACCTCTAGCAATGTCTGATGGGACCTGCAGGGAGAGAGCGGGGGCTGACACCACAAAGGGATAAACACACACACCTCTAGCAATGTCTGACGGGACCTGCAGGGAGAGAGCGGGGGCTGACACCACAAAGGGATAAACACACACACCTAGCAATGTCTGACGCGTCAGCAGGGAGAGAGCGGGGGCTGACACCACAAAGGGATAAACACACACACCTAGCAATGTCTGACGGTCCTGCAGGGAGAGAGCGGGGGCTGACACCACAAAGGGATAAACACGCACACCTAGCAATGTCTGACGGGTCCTGCAGGGAGAGAGCGGGGGCTGACACCACAAAGGGATAAACACACACACCTAGCAATGTCTGACGGGACCTGCAGGGAGAGAGCGGGGGCTGACACCACAAAGGGATAAACACACACACCTAGCAATGTCTGACGGTTCCTGCAGGGAGAGAGCGGGGGCTGACACCACAAAGGGATAAACACACACACCTCTAGCAATGTCTGACGGGTCCTGCAGGGAGAGAGCGGGGGCTGACACCACAAAGGGATAAACACACACATCGCTAGCAATGTCTGATGGGACCTGCAGGGAGAGAGCGGGGGCTGACACCACAAAGGGATAAACACACACACCTCTAGCAATGTCTGACGGGTCTTGCAGGGAGAGAGCGGGGGCTGACACCACAAAGGGATAAACACACACACCTAGCAATGTCTGACGGGACCTGCAGGGAGAGAGCGGGGGCTGACACCACAAAGGGATAAACACACACACCTAGCAATGTCTGACGGGTCCTGCAGGGAGAGAGCGGGGGCTGACACCACAAAGGGATAAACACACACACCTAGCAATGTCTGACGGGACCTGCAGGGAGAGAGCGGGGGCTGACACCACAAAGGGATAAACACACACACCTCTAGCAATGTCTGACGGGTCCTGCAGGGAGAGAGCGGGGGCTGACACCACAAAGGGATAAACACACACACCTCTAGCAATGTCTGACGGGACCTGCAGGGAGAGAGCGGGGGCTGACACCACAAAGGGATAAACACACACACCTAGCAATGTCTGACGGGACCTGCAGGGAGAGAGCGGGGGCTGACACCACAAAGGGATAAACACACACACCTCTAGCAATGTCTGACGGGTCCTGCAGGGAGAGAGCGGGGGCTGACACCACAAAGGGATAAACACACACACCTAATAAAAACCAAACCGTCTCTTGAAAAGTCCCAAAAGTGTCCTTGAACAGATAGGCAGTGAAGGGGTCAACGAACGTCTCTCACCAAATGATAGTGCAATATGTAAAAAAGAGAAGAAAACAAACAGATAATGGTGCAGTACACCAAAAAAGTTGACATTAAAACATTAAAAACTCACACATGACAAACATAACACACAATGACAGACAGACACTAGCAAGGCTATAATCCTAACAAAAAGCTATTTATTAACATAGAAATACTGGGTCCGGAGGATACAGCACTTAAGTCCAGAGGGGTGAAATTGAAACCCTACTTACAGGACAGTAGATGGTAAAAGCAGTGAAGCTGAAGATCGCTCAGGTGCTCCTCTCTGATGATAACTGGAGCTCCTTTAGGGATTGCCTCGTGTGGGGGATGGATGTTGAGTCGCACGAAAACCGGAACGTCCGGGTGGATGTGACGTCACACGCCGCGGTGTTACCGAAATCGCTGCTCCTCTTCCTCTCCTTTCCCCCCACAGCCTGCACAACTGCTGCCAATATCCTCCACAAGCTGGCAGCAGTTGTGTAGGGTAGGGTTTCAATTTCACCCCTCTGGACCTAAGTGCTGTATCCTCCGGACCCAGTATTTCTATGTTAATAAATAGCTTTTTGTTAGGATTATAGCCTTGCTAGTGTCTGTCTGTCATTGTGTGTTATGTTTGTCATGTGTGAGTTTTTAATGTTTTAATGTCAACTTTTTTGGTGTACTGCACCATTATCTGTTTGTTTTCTTCTCTTTTTTACATATTGCACTATCATTTGGTGTGAGCCGTTCGTTGACCCCTTCACTGCCTGTCTGTTCAAGGACACTTTTGGGACTTTTCAAGAGACGGTTTGGTGTTGATTCGGAGTTATTATTATTTAAAGGACTGATTTGGCGCCGGCAATTCTTTCTTTCCTCTGTGGTTTATTTTCTGACCGTACAGTCAGTATTTGCCAGGCTGCCTGCAATATTTATTTCAAGTATTGTTGTTATTATTTTTAGCGCTGTTTTGCACCGTCCTTTTTCGTTAAACACACACACCTAGCAATGCGTATATAGCAGTGCCCTCTCACCAGTGAAGGGTTGGCTCCCATTCTGTGCCTTCAGGGGGCTGCTGAGTATGAGGGTCAACGAGTCCGCTCTGCCGTTGGTGCCCCCAGCCTCGCTGGGCTCGGCCTCTCCGTCATGCTCCTGCTCCTCGGGTGGGATCCCTGTGTGCCGCTCGTCCGGACACTCCTCCTCGTCAGCCATCTCCCTCATGCTGTCCTCCATCTCTCTCAGCTCCTCCCCCAGCTTCTCGATGCTCACGCCAGTGCCGTTGGGCTCAGCTGGCGCCCGGTCAAGCAGCTCATCTATTATACTGTCCACAGAGTCGGGAGCCTCCCAGCGCGGGGGAGCCCACGGCCGCGGCGGCCTGCCGGCAGAGGGTTTCTCCTCTGAGCCATTCTCTACCCTTAGTGGCTGCTCCACCTCCTCTGTCCTCAGGACCCCCCTCTCTGCGCTTTCCTCTGCAGGATCCCTTTTCACCTTCTTCACCTCCAGGTCCTCGTCGTGGGACCTAGCCTGACCTGCTCCCCTTTGAGTGCACCCGGGGTGCCCCTGCTCCACCAGCAGTGCCCCGTTCATCAGGACTGGTGACCCTTCCCCCGAACCGTCTGAATGTCCTCCCTCGCCCACCCTGCTTTCCTCCCCCTCCTTTTGCAGGCTGCGCTTCTTAGTCCGGGGGGTCCCGCTGTGCCGCCGCGCCTCGGGCTCCTTGCTGTCGTGGGCTCTCATGAAGGGGGGAGGTGGGGAGAAGTAGTCCGGTGACACGGTGAGCTCGTCCGGCGTGTGAGGGGACAGGCTGCGAGGACTGGGCTCCTCTCCGTCATAGGGGGCGGACCAGACACGGCATGCCTGGGTGCAGCGGTCAATCCCGACCCGCGCCTCCCGCAGGTACTCCAGGTAGTTGCTCTCCAGCTCAGACACCTCGTCCAAACAGAGGGGGCCGTGCCGAGGGCTGCCGGCGGGAGAGTCCGGGGAGGAGAAGCTTGGGGAGCGCGGGGAAGGGCTATCGGGAGTGGTGCTGGACTGGCGCATGAAGAAGCCCATGCGAGATGGGGTGGAAGGTCTGGGTACCGTGGTGACAGATGAGGTGTCGATGCTCGGACTCCCGTGACCTGTGGGGACAGACAATCAGGACAGTGTGAGGAGAGAAGGGACACAGAAGGTCAGCCACCTTCTCTCACCATACCACGTGACACTACGCCCCTCCACCGATAGACCACGTCTCTCCTCCATCTCTACAAAATGTGGTGCCCTCTTCCCCTCACCTTTAGACCACATGGCTCTCTCCTCCTCTGCCACCACACATCAACCTTTAGACCAGGCTTGCCCAACTCGTAAAGTGAGAAGGGCCGAACTGCTCCAAGGAAAAAAAATTTGGGCCGCACGGGTTAAATCATCATCATCATCTCTCCTCCAGCACCTCTCATCATCATCATCTCTCCTCCAGCACCTCTCATCATCATCATCATCTCTCCTCCAGCACCTCTCATCATCATCCTCATATCTCCCCCAGAACCCCTCACTATCAACCTTTACAATACTCCCCATCTATCTCTCATACCCCCATCTCTCCCCCTCACCCACACAATACCCCCCTCCACATCAAACACACAATACCCCCTCCACATCCCCCCAGCCCATTCCATGTCAGCAGCCCCCCCCAAGTCAGCATCTTATGTCAGCATCCCCCCCCCACAAGTCAGCATCCCCCCCATGTCTCTCTTCCCTCAATATAACACTCTCTCCCCCTCCCCTAAATCACACCCTCTCCCCCTCCTCTCAATATGACTCTCTCCCCCTCCCCTCAATATGACACTCTCTCCCCCTCCCCTCAATATGACACTCTCTCCCCCTCCCCTCAATATGACACTCTCTCTCTCTCCCCTCAATATGACACTCTCTCCCTCCCCTCAATATGACACTCTCCCCCTCCCCTAAATGACACGCTCTCCCCCTCTCTCAATATGACACTCTCCCCCCCTCCTCTCAATATGACACTCTTTCCCCCTCCCCTCAATATGACACACTCTCTCCCTCCCCTCAATATGACACACTCTCCCGCTCCCCTCAATATGACACTCTCCCGCTCCCCTCAATATGACACACTCTCCCCCTCCCCTCAATATGACACTCTTCCCCTCCCCTCAATATGACACTCTCCCCCTCCCCTCAATATGACACTCTCCCCCTCCCCTCAATATGACACACTCTCCCCCTCCCCTCAATATGACACACTCTCCCCCTCCCCTCAATATGACACACTCTCCCCCTCCCCTCAATATGACATACTCTCCCCCTCCCCTCAATATGACACACTCTACCCCTCTCCTCAATATGACACTCTCCCCCTCCCCTAAATGAAACTCTCTCCCCCTCCCCTCAATGACACTCTTTCCCCCTCCCCTCAATATGACACTCTCCCCCCCCTGCAACTCACATCATACCCTCCCCCTGCAACTCACATCACTCTCTCCCCCCCCCTGCACCTCAGATCACCCCCCTGCACCTCACGTTAGCAGCCCCCCCCTCACGTTAGCAGCTCACCCCTCCCTCACATGTCAGCAGCCCACCCCTCCCTCACATGTCAGCAGCCCACCCCCCTCACATGTCAGCAGCCCACCCCTCCATCACATGTCAGCAGCCCACCCCCCCTCACATGTCAGCAGCCCACCCCCCTCACGTCAGCAGCCCACCCCCCCCTCACATGTCAGCAGCCCACCCCCCCCTCACATGTCAGCAGCCCACCCCCCCTCACATGTCAGCAACCCACCCCCCCCTCACATGTCAGCAGCCCACCCCCCCCTCACATGTCAGCAGCCCACCCACCCCCTCCCACGTCAGCAGCCCACCCCCTCCCACGTCAGCAGCCCACCCCCCCACGTCAGCAGCCCACCCCCCCTCACGTCAGCAGCCCACCCCCCCTCACGTCAGCAGACCACCCCCCCTCACATGTCAGCAGACCACCCCCCCTCACATGTCAGCAGCCCACCCCCCCTCACATGTCAGCAGCCCACCCCCCCTCACATGTCAGCAGCCCACCCCCCCCCTCACATGTCAGCAGCCCACCCCCCCCCTCACATGTCAGCAGCCTACCCCCCCTCACATGTCAGCAGCCTACCCCCCACCTCTGCACCAGCCCGTTTTTAACACCCACCCCCCACCAGCCCGTTTTTCACACCCACCCCCCACCAGCCCGTTTTTCACACCCACCCCCCACAAGCGCTATTGAAAAAAAAAATACTCACGGCATCCCCCTCATGCTGCTGCTGCCCCCGTGCACCGCAAAACCCGGGGGCGGGGAGGGGTGTAGGAGGGGAGGGGGGGTGTAGGAGGAGAGGGGGGTGTAGGGGGGGATGTAGGAGGGGGGGGGTGAATCGCCGCCATTTTTTAAAAACTTTTTTTTAAATGTAAATTAATTAATTAACTGGCGCCCGGCCGGAGTCCTCGCGGGCCGTATGTTGTGCAGGCCTGCTTTAGACCATGTGGCTCTCTCACGTATCAACTTTAGACCACAAAGGTCTCCACGTTCCCCTTGATACTACGTGGTGCTCTCTCCCCTCACCCACATGCTGCCCTCTTCTCCCAATGCCTTTAGAAAACGCAGGCCCTCTCCTCCCCCCTCACGGTTAGCACACATGGTGCTCCCCCCCCCCCCCACCCTCACCTTTGGACCACGTGGCGTGCTCCTCTTCCCTATCGTGGGATGTCAGGCTCGCCGTTTGGCAGCACCGTGGAATTAGGGACAGGAATCGGTCGGCCGTCTTGGCGTATAAGTCAAGGTCCTTAACTGCCCTCCGCTGGCTCAGCATGACGTGGTTACAGGGGATCAGGTACCTTGGGGGGGGAGAGGGGGGGATACGACGACAAAATCTCAGCAACAGGGGCAAATTATACCCAGGATATACAAAGAAATCCTCACCGGCCAGGTGAAGCAGCCATACTTTCCCCCGGCCAGGTGAAGCAGCCATACTTTCCCCCGGCCAGGTGAGGCAGCCATACTTTCCTCCGGCCAGGTGAGGCAGCCATACTTTCCTCCGGCTAGGTGAAGCAGCCATACTTTCCCCCGGCCAGGTGAAGCAGCCATACTTTCCCCCGGCCAGGTGAGGCAGCCATACTTTCCTCCGGCCAGGTGAGGCAGCCATACTTTCCTCCGGCCAGGTGAAGCAGCCATACTTTCCCCCGGCCAGGTGAAGCAGCCATACTTTCCCCCGGCCAGGTGAGGCAGCCATACTTTCCTCCGGCCAGGTGAGGCAGCCATACTTTCCCCCGGCCAGGTGAAGCAGCCATACTTTCCCCCGGCCAGGTGAAGCAGCCATACTTTCCTCCGGCCAGGTGAAGCAGCCATACTTTCCTCTGGCCAGGTGAGGCAGCCATACTTTCCCCCGGCCAGGTGAAGCAGCCATACTTTCCTACGGCCAGGTGAAGCAGCCATACTTTCCCCCGGCCAGGTGAAGCAGCCATACTTTCCTCCGGCCAGGTGAAGCAGCCATACTTTCCCCCGGCCAGGTGAAGCAGCCATACTTTCCCCCGGCCAGGTGAGGCAGCCATACTTTCCTCCGGCCAGGTGAGGCAGCCATACTTTCCTCCGGCCAGGTGAGGCAGCCATACTTTCCTCCGGCCAGGTGAAGCAGCCATACTTTCCCCTGGCCAGGTGAAGCAGCCATACTTTCCTCCGGCCAGGTGAAGCAGCCATACTTTCCCCCGGCCAGGTGTAGCAGCCATACTTTCCCCCGGCCAGGTGAAGCAGCCATACTTTCCTCCGGCCAGGTGAAGCAGCCATACTTTCCCCCGGCCAGGTGAAGCAGCCATACTTTCCCCCGGCCAGGTGTGGCAGCCATACTTTCCCCCGGCCAGGTGAAGCAGCCATACTTTCCTCCGGCCAGGTGAAGCAGCCATACTTTCCTCCGGCCAGGTGAAGCAGCCATACTTTCCTCCGGCCAGGTGAAGCAGCCATACTTTCCTCCGGCCAGGTGAAGCAGCCATACTTTCCTCCGGCCAAGTGAAGCAGCCATACTTTCCCCCGGCCAGGTGAAGCAGCCATACTTTCCTCCGGCCAGGTGAAGCAGCCATACTTTCCTCCGGCCAGGTGAAGCAGCCATACTTTCCTCCGGCCAGGTGAAGCAGACATACTTTCCTCCGGCCAGGTGAAGCAGCCATACTTTCCTCCGGCCAAGTGAAGCAGCCATACTTTCCCCCGGCCAGGTGAAGCAGCCATACTTTCCTCCGGCCAGGTGAAGCAGCCATACTTTCCTCCAGCCAGGTGAAGCAGCCATACTTTCCTCCGGCCAGGTGAAGCAGCCATACTTTCCTCTGGCCAGGTGAGGCAGCCATACTTTCCTCCGGCCAGGTGAAGCAGCCATACTTTCCCCCGGCCAGGTGAAGCAGCCATACTTTCCCCCGGCCAGGTGAAGCAGCCATACTTTCCCCCGGCCAGGTGAAGCAGCCATACTTTCCTCCGGCCAGGTGAAGCAGCCATACTTTCCTCCGGCCAGGTGAAGCAGCCATACTTTCCCCCGGCCAGGTGAAGCAGCCATACTTTCCCCCGGCCAGGTGAAGCAGCCATACTTTCCCCCGGCCAGGTGAAGCAGCCATACTTTCCTGCGGCCAGGTGAGGCAGCCATACTTTCCTCCGGCCAGGTGTAGCAGCCATACTTTCCCCCGGCCAGGTGAAGCAGCCATACTTTCCCCCGGCCAGGTGAGGCAGCCATACTTTCCTCCGGCCAGGTGTAGCAGCCATACTTTCCCCCGGCCAGGTGAAGCAGCCATACTTTCCTCCGGCCAGGTGAAGCAGCCATACTTTCCCCCGGCCAGGTGAAGCAGCCATACTTTCCCCCGGCCAGGTGAAGCAGCCATACTTTCCCCCGGCCAGGTGAAGCAGCCATACTTTCCTCCGGCCAGGTGAAGCAGCCATACTTTCCCCCGGCCAGGTGAAGCAGCCATACTTTCCCCCGGCCAGGTGAAGCAGCCATACTTTCCTCCGGCCAGGTGAAGCAGCCATACTTTCCCCCGGCCAGGTGAAGCAGCCATACTTTCCCCCGGCCAGGTGAAGCAGCCATACTTTCCTCCGGCCAGGTGAAGCAGCCATACTTTCCTCCGGCCAGGTGAAGCAGACATACTTTCCCCCGGCCAGGTGAAGCAGCCATACTTTCCTCCGGCCAAGTGAAGCAGCCATACTTTCCCCCGGCCAGGTGAAGCAGCCATACATTCCTCCGGCCAGGTGAAGCAGCCATACTTTCCTCCAGCCAGGTGAAGCAGCCATACTTTCCTCCGGCCAGGTGAACCAGCCATACTTTCCCCCGGCCAGGTGAAGCAGCCATACTTTCCCCCGGCCAGGTGAAGCAGCCATACTTTCCTCCGGCCAGGTGAAGCAGCCATACTTTCCTCCGGCCAGGTGAAGCAGCCATACTTTCCTCCGGCCAGGTGAAGCAGCCATACTTTCCTCCGGCCAGGTGAAGCAGCCATACTTTCCTCCGGCCAGGTGAAGCAGCCATACTTTCCCCCGGCCAGGTGAAGCAGCCATACTTTCCCCCGGCCAGGTGAGGCAGCCATACTTTCCTCCGGCCAGGTGAGGCAGCCATACTTTCCTCCGGCCAGGTGAAGCAGCCATACTTTCCCCCGGCCAGGTGAAGCAGCCATACTTTCCCCCGGCCAGGTGAGGCAGCCATACTTTCCTCCGGCCAGGTGAGGCAGCCATACTTTCCCCCGGCCAGGTGAAGCAGCCATACTTTCCCCCGGCCAGGTGAAGCAGCCATACTTTCCTCCGGCCAGGTGAAGCAGCCATACTTTCCTCTGGCCAGGTGAGGCAGCCATACTTTCCCCCGGCCAGGTGAAGCAGCCATACTTTCCTACGGCCAGGTGAAGCAGCCATACTTTCCCCCGGCCAGGTGAAGCAGCCATACTTTCCTCCGGCCAGGTGAAGCAGCCATACTTTCCCCCGGCCAGGTGAAGCAGCCATACTTTCCCCCGGCCAGGTGAGGCAGCCATACTTTCCTCCGGCCAGGTGAGGCAGCCATACTTTCCTCCGGCCAGGTGAGGCAGCCATACTTTCCTCCGGCCAGGTGAAGCAGCCATACTTTCCCCTGGCCAGGTGAAGCAGCCATACTTTCCTCCGGCCAGGTGAAGCAGCCATACTTTCCCCCGGCCAGGTGTAGCAGCCATACTTTCCCCCGGCCAGGTGAAGCAGCCATACTTTCCTCCGGCCAGGTGAAGCAGCCATACTTTCCCCCGGCCAGGTGAAGCAGCCATACTTTCCCCCGGCCAGGTGTGGCAGCCATACTTTCCCCCGGCCAGGTGAAGCAGCCATACTTTCCTCCGGCCAGGTGAAGCAGCCATACTTTCCTCCGGCCAGGTGAAGCAGCCATACTTTCCTCCGGCCAGGTGAAGCAGCCATACTTTCCTCCGGCCAGGTGAAGCAGCCATACTTTCCTCCGGCCAAGTGAAGCAGCCATACTTTCCCCCGGCCAGGTGAAGCAGCCATACTTTCCTCCGGCCAGGTGAAGCAGCCATACTTTCCTCCGGCCAGGTGAAGCAGCCATACTTTCCTCCGGCCAGGTGAAGCAGACATACTTTCCTCCGGCCAGGTGAAGCAGCCATACTTTCCTCCGGCCAAGTGAAGCAGCCATACTTTCCCCCGGCCAGGTGAAGCAGCCATACTTTCCTCCGGCCAGGTGAAGCAGCCATACTTTCCTCCAGCCAGGTGAAGCAGCCATACTTTCCTCCGGCCAGGTGAAGCAGCCATACTTTCCTCTGGCCAGGTGAGGCAGCCATACTTTCCTCCGGCCAGGTGAAGCAGCCATACTTTCCCCCGGCCAGGTGAAGCAGCCATACTTTCCCCCGGCCAGGTGAAGCAGCCATACTTTCCCCCGGCCAGGTGAAGCAGCCATACTTTCCTCCGGCCAGGTGAAGCAGCCATACTTTCCTCCGGCCAGGTGAAGCAGCCATACTTTCCCCCGGCCAGGTGAAGCAGCCATACTTTCCCCCGGCCAGGTGAAGCAGCCATACTTTCCCCCGGCCAGGTGAAGCAGCCATACTTTCCTGCGGCCAGGTGAGGCAGCCATACTTTCCTCCGGCCAGGTGTAGCAGCCATACTTTCCCCCGGCCAGGTGAAGCAGCCATACTTTCCCCCGGCCAGGTGAGGCAGCCATACTTTCCTCCGGCCAGGTGTAGCAGCCATACTTTCCCCCGGCCAGGTGAAGCAGCCATACTTTCCTCCGGCCAGGTGAAGCAGCCATACTTTCCCCCGGCCAGGTGAAGCAGCCATACTTTCCCCCGGCCAGGTGAAGCAGCCATACTTTCCCCCGGCCAGGTGAAGCAGCCATACTTTCCTCCGGCCAGGTGAAGCAGCCATACTTTCCCCCGGCCAGGTGAAGCAGCCATACTTTCCCCCGGCCAGGTGAAGCAGCCATACTTTCCTCCGGCCAGGTGAAGCAGCCATACTTTCCCCCGGCCAGGTGAAGCAGCCATACTTTCCCCCGGCCAGGTGAAGCAGCCATACTTTCCTCCGGCCAGGTGAAGCAGCCATACTTTCCTCCGGCCAGGTGAAGCAGACATACTTTCCCCCGGCCAGGTGAAGCAGCCATACTTTCCTCCGGCCAAGTGAAGCAGCCATACTTTCCCCCGGCCAGGTGAAGCAGCCATACTTTCCTCCGGCCAGGTGAAGCAGCCATACTTTCCTCCAGCCAGGTGAAGCAGCCATACTTTCCTCCGGCCAGGTGAACCAGCCATACTTTCCCCCGGCCAGGTGAAGCAGCCATACTTTCCCCCGGCCAGGTGAAGCAGCCATACTTTCCTCCGGCCAGGTGAAGCAGCCATACTTTCCTCCGGCCAGGTGAAGCAGCCATACTTTCCTCCGGCCAGGTGAAGCAGCCATACTTTCCTCCGGCCAGGTGAAGCAGCCATACTTTCCTCCGGCCAGGTGAGGCAGCCATACTTTCCTCCGACCAGGTCAGGCAGCCATACTTTCCTCCGGCCAGGTGAGGCAGCCATACTTTCCCCCAGCCAGGTGAAGCAGCCATACTTTCCCCCGGCCAGGTGAGGCAGCCATACTTTCCTCCGGCCAGGTGAGGCAGCCATATTTTCCTCCGGCCAGGTGAAGCAGCCATACTTTCCCCCGGCCAGGTGAAGCAGCCATACTTTCCTCCGGCCAGGTGAGGCAGCCATATTTTCCTCCGGCCAAGTGAAGCAGCCATACTTTCCTCCGGCCAGGTGAGGCAGCCATACTTTCCTCCGGCCAGGTGAAGCAGCCATACTTTCCTCGCCCCAAGCCATTGGATGAGGGGCCGCCATCACCGGGACGTTACTCTCCATAGATCTACTTTGCTCCCTTAACATGTGAGTGGGTCTCCCCTCTATACCTTATTTCACTTTGTAACACTGGTTGTGTTTTGTGTATGGCCATTACACATGCGCTAGTGTAACACTGGTTGTGGTTTGTGTATGGCCATTACACATGCGCTAGTGTAACACTGGTTGTGGTTTGTGTATGGCTATTACACATGCGCTAGTGTAACACTGGTTGTGGTTTGTGTATGGCCATTACACATGCGCTAGTGTAACACTGGTTGTGGTTTGTGTATGGCCATTACACATGCGCTAGTGTAACACTGGTTGTGTTTTGTGTATGGCCATTACACATGCGCTAGCGTAACACTGGTTGTGTTTTGTGTATGGCCATTACACATGCGCTAGTGTAACACTGGTTGTGTTTTGTGTATGGCCATTACACATGCGCTAGTGTAACACTGGTTGTGTTTTGTGTATGGCCATTACACATGCGCTAGCGTAACACTAGTTGTGTTTTGTGTATGGCCATTACACATGCGCTAGTGTAACACTGGTTGTGTTTTGTGTATGGCCATTACACATGCGCTAGTGTAACACTGGTTGTGTTTTGTGTATGGCCATTACACATGCGCTAGTGTAACACTGGTTGTGGTTTGTATATGGCCATTACACATGCGCTAGTGTAACACTGGTTGTGTTTTATGTATGGCCATTACAAATGCGCTAGTGTAACACTGGTTGTGTTTTGTGTATGGCCATTACACATGTGCTAGTGTAACACTGGTTGTGTTTTGTGTATGGCTATTACACATGCGCTAGTGTAACACTGGTTGTGTTTTGTGTATGGCCATTACACATGCGCGAGTGTAACACTGGTTGTATTTAGTGTATGGCCATTACACATGCGCTAGTGTAACATTGGTTGTGTTTTGTGTATGGCCATTACACATGCGCGAGTGTAACACTGGTTGTGTTTTGTGTATGGCCATTACACATGCGCGAGTGTAACACTGGTTGTGTTTTGTGTATGGCCATTACACATGCGCTAGTGTAACACTGGTTGTGTTTTGTGTATGGCTATTACACATGCGCTAGTGTAACACTGGTTGTGTTTTGTGTATGGCCATTACACATGCGCTAGTGTAACACTGGTTGTGTTTTGTGTATGGCCATTACACATGCGCTAGTGTAACACTTGTTGTGTTTTGTGTATGGCCATTACACATGTGCTAGTGTAACACTGGTTGTGTTTTGTGTATGGCTATTACACATGCGCTAGTGTAACACTGGTTGTGTTTTGTGTATGGCCATTACACATGCGCGAGTGTAACACTGGTTGTATTTAGTGTATGGCCATTACACATGCGCTAGTGTAACATTGGTTGTGTTTTGTGTATGGCCATTACACATGCGCGAGTGTAACACTGATTGTGTTTTGTGTATGGCCATTACACATGCGCTAGTGTAACACTGGTTGTGTTTTGTGTATGGCCATTACACATGCGCTAGTGTAACACTGGTTGTGTTTTGTGTATGGCCATTACACATGCGCTAGTGTAACACTGGTTGTGTTTTGTGTATGGCCATTACACATGCGCGAGTGTAACACTGGTTGTGTTTTATGTATGGCCATTACACATGCGCTAGTGTAACACTGGTTGTGTTTTGTGTATGGCCATTACACATGTGCGAGTGTAACACTGGTTGTGTTTTGTGTATGGGCATTACACATGCGCTAGTGTAACACTGGTTGTGTTTTGTGTATGGCCATTACACATGCACTAGTGTAACACTGGTTGTGTTTTATGTATGGCCATTACACATGCGCTAGTGTAACACTGGTTGTGTTTTGTGTATGGCCATTACACATGCGCGAGTGTAACACTGGTTGTGTTTTGTGTATGGCCATTACACATGCGCGAGTGTAACACTGGTTGTGTTTTGTGTATGGGCATTACACATGCACAAGTGTAACACTGGTTGTGTTTTGTGTATGGGCATTACACATGCGCTAGCGTAACACTGGTTGTGTTTTGTGTATGGCCATTACACATGCACTAGTGTAACACTGGTTGTGTTTTGTGTATGGGCATTACACATGCGCTAGTGTAACACTGGTTGTGTTTTGTGTATGGGCATTACACATGCGCTAGTGTAACACTGGTTGTGTTTTGTGTATGGGCATTACACATGCGCGAGTGTAACACTGGTTGTGTTTTGTGTATGGGCATTACACATGCGCTAGCGTAACACTGGTTGTGTTTTGTGTATGGGCATTACACATGCGCTAGTGTAACACTGGTTGTGTTTTGTGTATGGGCATTACACATGCGCGAGTGTAACACTGGTTGTGTTTTGTGTATGGGCATTACACATGCGCTAGTGTAACACTGGTTGTGTTTTATGTATGGGCATTAACATGCGCTAGTGTAACACTGGTTGTGTTTTGTGTATGGGCATTAACATGCGCTAGTGTAACACTGGTTGTGTTTTGTGTATGGGCAGTACACATGCGCTAGTGTAACACTGGTTGTGTTTTGTGTATGGGCAGTACACGTGCTCCCGTGGCCTTGCTACGAACCAGCCTATGCCCCCTGCAATGGGTTACATGCCCCTGTGAAGGGGAACTAACACATATCTAACTAAACAAGAAGGAACAAACGAATGTATTCGGCCTGATAGGGGGTGTTTGTATTACTATCACACGGATGAGGAGTTATATGTCAGAAATACACATTATGCACAAACTTAATACTAACATGTACACTCTGACCTGACCCAATACATCCGAAAATCATCATTTATTAATGAAAATCATAGGCGGTAAATGACTGTACATTATGACCGGGCTTATTTGCATTGATTTGAATGATCTACTGCACCGGCAACAAGGCCCAATCCCACGTGCAATGTGGGAGGTCACCTTCATCTTCAGCATCTCCTAGCCAAGAGGTGGGCAGTGGGCAGGAGGGGTGGGCCGTGGGCAGGAGGGGTGGGCCGTGGGCAGGAGGGGTGGGCCGAGGGCAGGAGGGGTGGGCCTTGGACAGGAGGGGTGGGCCTTGGACAGGAGGGGTGGGCCGTGGGCAGGAGGGACGGGCAGTGGGCAGAATGGATGGGCAGAATTGTTGGCAATGAGCAGAATGGGTGGGAAGTGGGCAAAATGGGTGGGCAGAATGAGTGGGCAGTGGGCAAAATTAGAGGACAATGAGCAAGAATGGGTGGGCAGTGGGCAAGGCTGGGTGGTGACCGGGTGAGCGGGCAGTGGACAGGCAAGGCTGTGCAGTGGGTAATGCTGCGCGGTGACTGGGTGGGCAGTGGACAGACTAGATGGTGACATGCTGGGCAGTGGGCAAGGCTGGGTTGGCAGGACTGGGAGGGCAGTGGGCAAGGCTTGGTGGTGACTGGGTGAGCGGGCAGTGGACAGGCAAGGCTGTGCAGTGGGTAATGCTGCGTGGTGACTGGGTGGGCAGTGGACAGACTAGATGGTGACATGCTGGGCAGTGGGCAAGGCTGGGTTGGCAGGACTGGGAGGGCAGTGGGCAAGGCTTGGTGGTGACTGGGTGAGCGGGCAGTGGACAGGCAAGGCTGTGCAGTGGGTAATGCTGCGCGGTGACTGGGTGGGCAGTGGACAGACTAGATGGTGACATGATGGGCAGTGGGCAAGGCTTGGTGGTGACTGGGTGAGCGGGCAGTGGACAGGCAGGCAAGGCTGTGCAGTGGGTAATGCTGCGCGGTGACTGGGTGGCAGTGGACAGACTAGATGGTGACATGCTGGGCAGTGGGCAAGGCTGGGTTGGCAGGACTGGGAGGGCAGTGAGCAAGGCTGGGTGGTGACTGGGTGAGCGGGCAGGGGACAGGCAAGGCTGTGCAGTGGGTAATGCTGCGCGGTGACTGGGTGGGCAGTGGGCAGACTAGGTGGTGACATGCTGGGCAGTGGGCAAGGCTGGGTTGGCAGGACTGGGTGGGCAGTGGCTTTTCAAGCGGGCCTATTTCCTGCCCTGAAGTGGGAGGGACATGTCCTTTCAGGTCACATAACCGGTACAGGTGGTTGAGCATTACCTGAGCACCAGCTGCAGTAGGACATCTTCACAGTTGAGGTTGAGCAGAGTGCGGAAGAGGGTGAGTGACACCATACAGAGCTGTGAGAGAGACACACCACGTTAAAAACCAGAGATAATCAGCAGCCCTCTACCAGAACAGTCTGTGGCTGCACTGGGTCAGGAGCCGGAGATAAATAAGGTACAGGAGGCCTGTAGAAATGCTATGACAAGGAGCCAGCGGACCCCGGGGAGATGTAAGAAAGCCAGTCTGTAGTGCTGGTGTAGAGCAGCTTCTCACACTGTTCTCCTCGCAACAGGGAACTCGAACAACTTTTTTTTTAGGGAGTTATCTCGCTTATTCCCCCCCCACCCCACCTATATCACTGCCAGTAGACGGGTGCCGATGGCTAGCTTGGGACAGGTGCCGATGGCTAGCTTGGGACGGGTGCCGATGGCCGGTTTGGGACGGGTGCCGATGGCCGGTTTGGGACGGGTGCCGATGGCCGGTTTGGGACAGGTACCGATGGCTAGCTTGGGACGGGTGCCGATGGCTAGCTTGAGACGGGTGCCGATGGCCGGTTTGGGACGGGTGCCGATGGCTAGCTTGGGACGGGTGCCGATGGCCGGTTTGGGACGAGTGCCGATGGCTAGCTTGGGACGGGTGCCGATGGCTAGCTTGGGACGGGTGCCGATGGCTAGCTTGGGACGGGTGCCGATGGCTAGCTTGGGACGGGTGCCGATGGCTAGTTTGGGACGGGTGCCGATGGCTAGCTTGGGACGAGTGCCGATGGCACCTCTCCGTACACACTTCCATTTGAACACATTTGTATTGCGCTGATTATTTTGGGATTATGAGTGATCACATGATGGGGATATCCGATTTCTCCTTCTCATTGGTTTATTTGAAGTTATGTTTTTATTCCTTCACATGTGGGGACTTCCACACAGCAATTCCTGGCTATAAGATGTGTGTTTGTTACCCTGTGCGATAACGTAACCCCGTGCTCTGTACCTAGCAGGTGTGTGGGTGCTGAGGATTCTGGGACAGATTGCTTTGTGCTGGTTAGTAATGATCACTTCCCTCGGGAAGGAACGTGTGGATGGCCGCCCCAGTAACGCACTACAGAGGTCTTTCCTCTCCCAGCATCAGTGCGGGCGAGCGCTTGCCCTGGAATGGTTGCCGGGGAGTGACCCCTCTCACCCGGGAGTTGCTGGCTATGCGGCTGGTCAGCGTGTGCAGGATGGTGCTGCTGTCGTGCCGGTGCAGCACGGCGAAGCGGAGGAAGGTTTTCAGCAGCGCCGTCTCAGTGATGCTGCGCAGGAAGAGCTCCAGGTACGCCGTGCTGGCGATCATCTCCTCGATGGAGGTCTGGGGGGGAGACCGGGAGGGGTGAAGGGGGAGCGCAGAGACAGGAGGGGTGAAGGGGGGAGCGCAGAGACCAGAGGGGTGAAGGGGGGAGCGCAGAGACAGGAGGGGTGAAGGGGGGAGCGCAGAGACCGGAGGGGTGAAGGGGGGAGCGCAGAGACCGGAGGGGTGAAGGGGGGAGCGCAGAGACCGGAGGGGTGAAGGGGGGAGCGCAGAGACCGGAGGGGTGAAGGGGGAGCGCAGAGAGCGGAGGGGTGAAGGGGGAGCGCAGAGACCGGAGGGGTGAAGGGGGAGCGCAGAGACCGGGAGGGGTGAAGGGGGAGCGCAGAGAGCGGAGGGGTGAAGGGGGAGCGCAGAGACCGGGAGGGGTGAAGGGGAGAGCAGAGACCGGGAGGGGTGAAGGGGGAGCGCAGAGACCGGAGGGGTGAAGGGGGAGCGCAGAGACCGGGAGGGGTGAAGGGGGAGCGCAGAGACCGGAGGGGTGAAGGGGGAGCGCAGAGACCGGAGGGAGGGGTGAAGGGTGGAGCGCAGAGAGCGGGAGGGGTGAAGGGGGAGCGCAGAGACCGGAGGGGTGAAGGGGGGAGCACAGAGAGCGGGAGGGGAGAAGGGGGAGCGCAGAGACCGGGAGGGGTGAAGGGGAACGCAGAGACCGGAGGGGTGAAGGGGGAACGCAGAGACCGGAGGGGTGAAGGGGGAGCGCAGAGACCGGGAGGGGTGAAGGGGGAGCGAAGAGACCGGAGGGGTGAAAGGGGGAGCGCAGAGACCGGGAGGGGTGAAGGGGGGAGCGCAGAGACCGGGAGGGGTGAAGGGGGGAGCGCAGAGAGGGGGAGGGGTGAAGGGGGGAGCTCAGAGAGCAGGAGGGGCCAAGGGGGAGCGCAGAGAGCGTGAGGGGTGAAGGGGGGAGCGTAGAGAGCAGGAGGGGTGAAGGGGGGAGCGCAGAGACCGGGAGGGGTGAAGGGGGGCGCACAGAGACCGGGAGGGGTGAAGGGGGGAGCGTAGAGAACGGGAGGGGTGAAGGGGGGAGCACAGAGAGTGGGAGGGGAGAAGGGGGAGCGCAGATAGCGGGAAGGGAGAAGGGGGAGCGCAGAGAGTGGGAGGGGTGAAGGGGGGAGCGCAGAGAGTGGGAGGGGAGAAGGGGGAGCGCAGAGAGCGGGAGGGGAGAAGGGGGAGCGCCGAGAGCGGGAGGGGAGAAGGGGGAGCGCAGAGAGCGGGAGGGGAGAAGGGAGAGCGCAGAGAGCGGGAGGGGAGAAGGGGGAGCGCAGATAGCGAGAAGGGGGAGCGCAGAGAGTGGGAGGGGTGAAGGGGGGAGCGCAGAGAGTGGGAGGGGAGAAGGGGGAGTGCAGAGAGTGGGAGGGGTGAAGGGGGGAGCGCAGAGAGTGGGAGGGGAGAAGGGGGAGCGCAGAGAGCGGGAGGGGAGAAGGGGGAGCACAGAGAGTGGGAGGGGAGCGCAGAGAGTGGGAGGGGAGAAGGGGGGAGCACAGAGAGTGGGAGGGGAGAAGGGGGAGCGCAAAGAGTGGGAGAGGAGAAGGGGGAGCGCAGAGAGTGGGAGGGGGAAGGGGGAGCGCAGAGAGTGGGAGAGGAGAAGGGGGAGCGCAGATAGTGGGAGGGGTGAAGGGGGGAGCGCTGAGAGTGGGAGGGGAGAAGGGCGGAGCACAGAGAGTGGGAGGGGTGAAGGGGGGAGCGCAGAGAGTGGGAGGGGAGAAGGGGGAGCGCAGAGAGCGGGAGGGGAGAAGGGGGAGCACAGAGAGCGGGAGGGGAGAAGGGGGAGCGCAGAGAGCGGGAGGGGAGAAGGGGGAGAGCAGAGAGCGGGAGGGGAGAAGGGGGAGCGCAGAGACCGGGAGGGGTGAAGGGGGAGCGCAGAGACCGGGAGGGGTGAAGGAGGAGCGCAGAGAGCGGGAGGGGAGAAGGGGGAGCGCAGAGAGCGGGAGGGGAGAAGGGGGAGCGCAGAGAGCGGGAGGGGAGAAGGGGGAGCGCAGAGAGCGGGAGGGGAGAAGGGGGAGCGCAGAGAGCGGGAGGGGAGAAGGGGGAGAGCAGAGAGCGGGAGGGGAGAAGGGGGAGCGCAGAGAGTGGAAGGGGTGAAGGGGGGAGCGCAGAGTGGGAGGGGAGAAGGGGGAGCGCAGAGAGCGGGAGGGGTGAAGGGGGGAGCACAGAGAGCGGGAGGGGTGAAGGGGGGAGCACAGAGAGCAGGAGGGGAGAAGGGGGAGCGCAGAGAGCGGGAGGGGAGAAGGGGGAGCGCAGAGAGCGGGAGGGGAGAAGGGGGGAGCGCAGAGAGTGGGAGGGGAGAAGGGGGGAGCACAGAGAGTGGGAGGGGAGAAGGGGGGAGCACAGAGAGTGGGAGGGGAGAAGGGGGAGCACAGAGAGCGGGAGGGGTGAAGGGGGGAGCACAGAGAGCGGGAGGGGACAAGGGGGAGCACAGAGAGTGGGAGGGGAGAAGGGGGAGCGCAGATAGCGGGAAGGGAGAAGGGGGAACGCAGAGAGTGGGAGGGGTGAAGGGGGGAGCGCAGAGAGTGGGAGGGGAGAAGGGGGAGTGCAGAGAGTGGGAGGGGTGAAGGGGGAGCGCAGAGACCGGAGGGGTGAAGGGGGAGCGCAGAGACCGGGAGGGGTGAAGGGGGAGCGCAGAGAGCGGAGGGGTGAAGGGGGAGCGCAGAGACGGGGAGGGGTGAAGGGGAGCGCAGAGACCGGGAGGGGTGAAGGGGGAGCGCAGAGACCGGAGGGGTGAAGGGGGAGCGCAGAGACCGGGAGGGGTGAAGGGGGAGCGCAGAGACCGGAGGGGTGAAGGGGGAGCGCAGAGACCGGAGGGAGGGGTGAAGGGTGGAGCGCAGAGAGCGGGAGGGGTGAAGGGGGAGCGCAGAGACCGGAGGGGTGAAGGGGGGAGCACAGAGAGCGGGAGGGGAGAAGGGGGAGCGCAGAGACCGGGAGGGGTGAAGGGGAGCGCAGAGACCGGAGGGGTGAAGGGGGAACGCAGAGACCGGAGGGGTGAAGGGGGAGCGCAGAGACCGGGAGGGGTGAAGGGGGAGCGAAGAGACCGGAGGGGTGAAAGGGGGAGCGCAGAGACCGGGAGGGGTGAAGGGGGGAGCGCAGAGACCGGGAGGGGTGAAGGGGGGAGCGCAGAGAGGGGGAGGGGTGAAGGGGGGAGCTCAGAGAGCAGGAGGGGCCAAGGGGGAGCGCAGAGAGCGTGAGGGGTGAAGGGGGGAGCGTAGAGAGCAGGAGGGGTGAAGGGGGGAGCGCAGAGACCGGGAGGGGTGAAGGGGGGCGCACAGAGACCGGGAGGGGTGAAGGGGGGAGCGTAGAGAACGGGGGGGGTGAAGGGGGGAGCACAGAGAGTGGGAGGGGAGAAGGGGGAGCGCAGATAGCGGGAAGGGAGAAGGGGGAGCGCAGAGAGTGGGAGGGGTGAAGGGGGGAGCGCAGAGAGTGGGAGGGGAGAAGGGGGAGCGCAGAGAGCGGGAGGGGAGAAGGGGGAGCGCCGAGAGCGGGAGGGGAGAAGGGGGAGCGCAGAGAGCGGGAGGGGAGAAGGGAGAGCGCAGAGAGCGGGAGGGGAGAAGGGGGAGCGCAGATAGCGAGAAGGGGGAGCGCAGAGAGTGGGAGGGGTGAAGGGGGGAGCGCAGAGAGTGGGAGGGGAGAAGGGGGAGTGCAGAGAGTGGGAGGGGTGAAGGGGAGAGCGCAGAGAGTGGGAGGGAAGAAGGGGGAGCGCAGAGAGCGGGAGGGGAGAAGGGGGAGCACAGAGAGTGGGAGGGGAGCGCAGAGAGTGGGAGGGGAGAAGGGGGGAGCACAGAGAGTGGGAGGGGAGAAGGGGGAGCGCAAAGAGTGGGAGAGGAGAAGGGGGAGCGCAGAGAGTGGGAGGGGGAAGGGGGAGCGCAGAGAGTGGGAGAGGAGAAGGGGGAGCGCAGATAGTGGGAGGGGTGAAGGGGGGAGCGCTGAGAGTGGGAGGGGAGAAGGGCGGAGCACAGAGAGTGGGAGGGGTGAAGGGGGGAGCGCAGAGAGCAGGAGGGGAGAAGGGGGAGAGCAGAGAGCGGGAGGGGAGAAGGGGGAGCGCAGAGACCGGGAGGGGTGAAGGGGGAGCGCAGAGACCGGGAGGGGTGAAGGGGGAGCGCAGAGAGCGGGAGGGGAGAAGGGGGAGCGCAGAGAGCGGGAGGGGAGAAGGGGGAGCGCAGAGAGCGGGAGGGGAGAAGGGGGAGCGCAGAGAGCGGGAGGGGAGAAGGGGGAGAGCAGAGAGCGGGAGGGGAGAAGGGGGAGCGCAGAGAGTGGAAGGGGTGAAGGGGGGAGCGCAGAGAGTGGGAGGGGAGAAGGGGGAGCACAGAGAGCGGGAGGGGTGAAGGGGGGAGCACAGAGAGCGGGAGGGGTGAAGGGGGGAGCACAGAGAGCAGGAGGGGAGAAGGGGGAGCGCAGAGAGCGGGAGGGGAGAAGGGGGAGCGCAGAGAGCGGGAGGGGAGAAGGGGGGAGCGCAGAGAGTGGGAGGGGAGAAGGGGGGAGCACAGAGAGTGGGAGGGGAGAAGGGGGGAGCACAGAGAGTGGGAGGGGAGAAGGGGGAGCACAGAGAGCGGGAGGGGTGAAGGGGGGAGCACAGAGAGCGGGAGGGGACAAGGGGGAGCACAGAGAGTGGGAGGGGAGAAGGGGGAGCGCAGATAGCGGGAAGGGAGAAGGGGGAACGCAGAGAGTGGGAGGGGTGAAGGGGGGAGCGCAGAGAGTGGGAGGGGAGAAGGGGGAGTGCAGAGAGTGGGAGGGGAGAAGGGGGAGTGCAGAGAGTGGGAGGGGAGAAGGGGGGAGCACAGAGAGCGTGAGGGGAGAAGGGGGAGCGCAGAGAGCGGGAGGGGAGAAGGGGGGAGCGCAGAGAGTGGGAGGGGAGAAGGGGGGAGCACAGAGAGTGGGAGGGGAGAAGGGGGAGCACAGAGAGCGGGAGGGGTGAAGGGGGGAGCACAGAGAGTGGGAGGGGACAAGGGGGAGCACAGAGAGTGGGAGGGGAGAAGGGGGAGCGCAGATAGCGGGAAGGGAGAAGGGGGAGTGCAGATAGCGGGAAGGGGGAGTGCAGATAGCGGGAAGGGAGAAGGGGGAGTGCAGAGAGTGGGAGGGGTGAAGGGGGGAGCGCAGAGAGTGGGAGGGGAGAAGGGGGAGCGCAGAGAGTGGGAGGGGAGAAGGGGGGAGCACAGAGAGCGTGAGGGGTGAAGGGGGAGCACAGAGAGCGTGAGGGGTGAAGGGGGAGCACAGAGAGCGTGAGGGGTGAAGGGGGAGCACAGAGAGCGGGAGGGGTGAAGGGGGGAGCACAGAGAGCGGGAGGGGTGAAGGGGGGAGCACAGAGAGCGGGAGGGGAGAAGGGGGAGCACAGAGAGCGGGAGGGGAGAAGGGGGAGCGCAGAGAGCGGGAGGGGAGAAGGGGGGAGCGCAGAGAGTGGGAGGGGAGAAGGGGGGAGCACAGAGAGTGGGAGGGGAGAAGGGGGGAGCACAGAGAGTGGGAGGGGAGAAGGGGGAGCACAGAGAGCGGGAGGGGTGAAGGGGGGAGCACAGAGAGCGGGAGGGGACAAGGGGGAGCACAGAGAGTGGGAGGGGAGAAGGGGGAGCGCAGATAGCGGGAAGGGAGAAGGGGGAGCACAGAGAGTGGGAGGGGAGAAGGGGGAGCGCAGATAGCGGGAAGAGAGAAGGGGGAGCGCAGAGAGTGGGAGGGGTGAAGGGGGGAGCGCAGAGAGTGGGAGGGGAGAAGGGGGAGCGCAGAGAGTGGTAGGGGAGAAGGGGGGAGCACAGAGAGCGTGAGGGGAGAAGGGGGAGCGCAGAGAGCGGGAGGGGAGAAGGGGGGAGCGCAGAAAGTGGGAGGGGGGGAAAAGGGGGAGCACAGAGAGTGGGAGGGTTAAGGGGGAGCACAGAGAGTGGGAGGGGAGAAGGGGGAGAGCAGAGAGTGGGAGGGGAGAAGGGGGAGAGCAGAGAGTGGGAGGGGAGAAGGGGGGAGCGCAGAGAGTGGGAGGAATGAAGGGGGGAGCGCAGAGAGTGGGAGGAGAGAAGGGGGGAGCGCAGAGAGCGGGAGGGATGAAGGGGGGAGCGCAGAGAGCGGGAGGGGAGAAGGGGGAGCGCAGGGAGCGGGAGGGGAGAAGGGGGGAGCGCAGAGAGCGGGAGGGGAGAAGGGAGAGCGCAGAGACCGGGAGGGGAGAAGGGGGGAGCGCAGAGAGCGGGAGGGGAGAAGGGGGGAGCGCAGAGAGTGGGAGGGGAGAAGCGCAGAGAGCGGGAGGGGAGAAGGGGGGAGCGCAGAGAGTGGGAGGAATGAAGGGGGAGCGCAGAGAGAGTGGGAGGGGAGAAGGGGGGAGAGAAGGGGGAGCACAGAATGCGGGAGGGGAGAAGGCGGAAGCACAGAGAGTGGGAGGGGAGAAGGGGGGAGCGCAGAGAGTGGGAGGAATTAAGGGGGAGCACAGAGAGCGGGAGGGGAGAAGGGGGAGGGGAGAAGGGGGAGAGAAGGGGGAGCACAGAGAGCGGGACGGGAGAAGGGGTAGCACAGAGAGCGGGACGGGAGAAGGGGTAGCACAGAGAGCGGGACGGGAGAAGGGGGAGCACAGAAAGCGGGACGGGAGAAGGGGGGAGCACAGAGAGTGGGAGGGGAGAAGGGGGGAGCACAGAAAGCGGGACGGGAGAAGGGGGGAGCACAGAGAGCGGGAGGGGAGAAGGGGGGAGCACAGAGAGCGGGAGGGGAGAAGGGGGGAGCGTTTGCAGTGCGGCCCACACAAAAGAAACAGTGATCCCACTCATCCTCCATCACTATTGACCCCCCCCCCCTCCAGTACTGCCCCCCCCCACCTCAGTACTGCCCCCCCCCACCTCAGTACTGATCCCCCACCTCAGTACTGATCCCCCCTCCCCAGTATTGATCCCCCTCCCACCTCAGTACTGATTCCCCCCCCCCCTTACTTTGTGCAGTGCGGGCCCCATGACTGGCACCAGGAAGCCATTGTGGATATATTCTACCAGCTGGTTCTGAACGAGCGGATGAGCGACCTGCAGGGAGATAGTATAGTGAGCACACCGTCAGAGCGGGGTGTGTGTGTGTGTGTACCTGCAGGGAGATAGTATAGTGAGCACACCGTCAGAGCGGGGTGTGTGTGTGTGTATGTACCTGCAGGGAGATAGTATAGTGAGCACACTGTCAGAGCGGGGTGTGTGTGTGTGTGTGTACCTGCAGGGAGATAGTATAGTGAGCACACCGTCAGAGCGGGGTGTGTGTGTGTGTGTGTACCTGCAGGGAGATAGTATAGTGAGCACACCGTCAGAGCGGGGTGTGTGTG